>NC_142643.1:7896287-8199318 GCF_053813885.1 Theobroma cacao
CGAAAAGACATGTTTATCCATTTGAAAAGGCTCCATCATTGAGTTTTGGATTTTATATAGTGTTTTTTTATCTTTTTTTCTTCCGTTTTTTAATAAATTATTTTTATTCATTTTTTTAATCAATGCATGAATGCAATCATTTTTTTAGAGAAAATTTTGAAAACCATCCCAACTCTTTGGTGATGTCTAAGAATTCCCCTTCACCTAGGGAATTTCTTGAAAGAAAAAAAACCCATCTTTATAAGCCTCTCGAGAAAGATCCCATCGTTGGAAGTTGTCACTCACAAATTGGATATTTATTATTAATGCACATGATGCAACCATTAAATGATAACATGATTTTCCAATTTTAAATAATGGAAAAGAAAAATCTTGTATTGAAAATATCATTCATAGACCATTCCAACGCTTTGGTGAAGTCTAGAAGGTTTTCCTCACTTAGGGAAAGTCCCGAGACAACTCGTCTCTGCAAGCTTCTCAAGAAAGTCCCATCATCGAGGTTTTATACCCATTCACAAAGAAATTGACTCGTATGCAATGCAAATTTATGGATGATGCAAAATGAATACATTAATAGATGTTATGTTTGATTTATAACTTTGAGACTATTTAATTGATTTTTTGCTTTAATTGAATACTTTTTATTCTTATTAGATTTTGAAATGATTATTTGAATTAATGGATTTTTGGAATATAAATTTGATATTATCCCAATGCTTTGGTGAAATCTTAATAAAATTCCTCACCTAGGAAAGGTGACCTGAAAATGCGAGTCTTCACATTATCAAGCCACATTCGATCATTGAATCAACTTGAATAACACATTTTTATTTTTGTTCACTAAACATCTTTCTTATATTCTATTTGTTGTTATTTTTTATCAAGTAATTAAGTAGTTGATAAATATTCTATTTCTCTATGTATAAAAAACCATATGTATACATATATACATATTTTAAATGTTTCTAAACGTGTCTATATAAATTTCATGTATTAATCTACTTGCGTCTTTATATTTCTATTATTATATAAATACACATCATTGAAATATTTTAGGGAAATAAATCTCTATTAATGTTGAAGACTAAATAAAAATGCAACACATGGAAAATATTCCATAACAAAGTCTAAAAATAAGTTTGTGCCAAGCTTGGGTTTGTCTAACCCAAATTCTATGGACTTATGAAGAAGGCTCACAAGTACAGCCTAAAGTCACTGGATATCAACCAATAAAATGTTGACCTATTTCAAACTCTTTTAGGCTCATTTCTTCATCTTTTGCCACTGGTTGGCCTTGAGTCCAATCATATCTCCTCCCTTTTAGCTTGGAATGCACTATTTAGTGATCACAGTGGACTGACAATAGCTTCAGACGATGTCGTTTTGAGTGGTTGTCTCTACAAATCCTAACTATAAAACCCTTCTTTTATTTCTCTCTCTTTTACTTCTTTCTTCATTTCCCCCCTCTCTTTAAACAACTAATCTTTTCCTCTATTAACCCTAGTCAAACCCTAACTACCTCACATCTCCACTCCTTTGCCATTTTCCTCCATTCCTCAAGACCAAGGCAACATTTTTTCCTCCATAAACTCCTTTTTAAATAGTGAAAAAGATCCTAAACTTCCTAAATCACCAAACTTGAGAACCCCTAGGACTTGTAAAGCCAAACTTCCATCGTTAAAACTTCCAAAGATAATTTCTCTACTAACATTTTGGTATTTTGATTGTAGTTTTTGGCTCCAAGAGATGCTAAGATTTTTTTTTTGTTTTTGCTAGAGAGAGTCCCCTTTCTTTTTTATAAGTAGGGGAAGGATTTTGAAAATCTCTCTTCCCAACTTGTTGCCATTGGAAATGCATTGATGGTTGTATGTTGCCAATAGAGTTGCCAAACCCTTGACTTTTCAAAATTGATTTTAGTTTTTGACAAATTCAAGGGATGGGGAAAAAAGGGGTAAATCCTAAAAGGAAGAATACTTAGCTAAAATTGGCATACATTGAGAGAAAGAGGCACCGACTCATCTTAGGTAGAGAAAAGGCTAGCTGCCATGAAAGTTGCCTTGATTGCCATGCTGAATATGGCAGTAAATCAAGAACTTTCTTTTTAAAAAATATTTATTATATATTTTGTTTATTATTTTTAGTTTTGAGCTTGCTAGCCTATTTGGAAGCTATGCTACTTTCCTTGGGCTTTCAAACCTTAAAAGATGCCCAATAATAAATTAAGCACAATAGCATTTATAAAATAGAAATAGAAATAAAAATAAAAACAAAAAAAAATTAATAAGATAAATTAAAATTGTAAAAGTTATGGTTAGACAAAGAATGACGTGTATAATATCTCAATTGTATGGCCTCATGCCAAATTACATAAGATGGATCAGGGTTGTACTTCTGTAGTACTAAAACATGGAACATTAGGTGCACACTAGAGAGATCTGATGGAAGTGGTAGACTATAAGCCATTGCTCTAACTCTCTCAAGAATCTTAAATGGACCAATATACCTTAGGCTCAACTTCCTCTTTTTGTCAAACCCTATAAAGCCTTTGGTCGGCAAAACCCTCAGAAATCCAAGTCTAACGTCTACAGTCAACTTATGACTTCTGACTTTTAGTGACTTTGTGCCACCAACATCCTCTCCTGAATCAATTGAATCTTGTTGGTGGTCTTTTGAACCATCTCTGGTCCTAAAACCTTCCTTTGACTAACCTTAAACCAACATATAGGCAATCTACATCTTTGCTCGTATAAAGCCTTGTAGGGCCCTATATGAATGCTAAATTAGAAATTGTTGTTGTAAACAAACTCCACTAATGGTAAGTGTTGATCCCAAGTGACTCCAAAGTTTATGACATAAGCTCGAAACATGTTCTCTAAGTTTTGAATAGTCTTATCAGATTGCCCATTTGTGCACGAATGGAAAACAATACTTTAATTTAACTTAGTTCCCAATGCTTCCTAGACTTTCTCTTAAAACTAACTAATGAACTTTGTGCCTCTCTCTAACATTATGGTGACAGGGACTTTGTGCAATTGCACTATCTCATCCACATATAGTTTAGCATATTGTGTTGTTCTATAGGCGGTCTTTACTGATAGAAAATAAATGAACTTAGTCAGTTTATTAACTTTCACCTAAATAAAGTCAAACACCTTATTCATTTAGGGTAGTCCTATTACAAAGTCCATAGAGATATGTTCCCATTTTCATTCAAGAATATGTAAAGGATGTAATAATTCGGTAAGCCTCTGATGATCTGCCTCAATCTATTGGTACATTACATTAAGCACTTAGCGACAAAAGTTGCTATATCTCTTTCAAACCTTCCCATCAATTACTTCTCTAAAATCATGGGACATCTTGGTGGTGCCTAGGTGAAGTACATAGGCTGCCACATGAACCTTCTCCAAATTCTCTCATCTTAGGCCATCAATATTTGGCATATATACTCGAGATCCATATCGTAATAAGCCACTCATGGCTCTAGTAAAATCTTGCCCTTTCCTTTATTGAGTATCTTCTAAGGCTTGAACCACATGATCATCTTTACCTTGGGCATTCTTGATAAAATCAATCAAGATAGGTTTCTCTCTAAAATGGGCTAACGACGTTTATGCATCATCAATCTCAAATCAAACTCCCATATCAGCCAAGTTGTTCATGTTTTCCACTAAAGATCTCTTATCGAATGATATGTGGACTAGACTTCTCATAGACTTCTAACTCAAAGCATCTACCACTATATTGGCCTTGCCAAGATGATATAAAATAGTGTAGTCATAGTCCTTAAGCAACTTCATCCATCAACGTTGCCTAAGATTGAGATCTCTCTACTCAAAAATATACTTGTGACTTTTGTGGTCTTTATAGATCTCACAAGTCTTTCCATAAAAATAATGCCTCGTAATCTTTAAAGGCAAAACTATAACAACCATCTCTAAGTCATGGATGGGATAATTGTGCTTATGCTTCTTGAGCTGTCTCGATCAGTATGCAATCACATTTCTATGCTGCATCAACACATAAGCAAATCCTACTCGTGATGTGTTGCAATAAACCACATATCCCCTTGAACCATATGGCAAACTCAATAGTGGAGATGTAGTAAAATGAGTAATGAGCTTTTCAAAGCTCTCCTTGCATGGTTCAGACTAAGTAAACTTCACGCCCTTCTGTGTTGGCTTGGTCATAAGAGCTACAATCTTAGAAAAATCCTTAATGAACTTGCAGTAGTAGTTGGCTACTCCTAAAATACCGTGAATCTTTGTCATCGATGTCGATCTTAGCCACTTCTCCACATCCTCGATCTTCTTTAAGTCCACTGGTGTTCACTCAAAATATGAAGCACAATCCTCATGTGCTACACGTGCTCTTCACGACTCCTCAAGTATATTATGAACACCATAACGAACTTATCTAAGTATGGCCTAAATACCTAGTTCATCATATCTATAATAGCTATAAGGGCATTAGTCAATCCAAATGATAGCACTAAAAACTCATAATAACCATACCTCAAGCAAAATGCAGTCTTGAGTATGTCTCCATCTTTAGTCCTCATCTGGTGATAGCTCGAGCATAAATCAATCTTGGAGAAACACTAAGCTCCTTGTAACTAGTCAAATAAGTCATCAATCCATGGAAGAGGATACTTGTTCTTCACTGTAACCTTGTTCAATTGTCTATAATCGATATACAATCTCATCGACCTATCCTTTTTCTTCACAAACAAAATTGGTGCACCCTATGATGAAACACTAGAGCATATGAAACCTTTGTTAGCAAGTCCTCTAACTAGTCCTTGAACTTTAATGGTGCCGTCTGATAAGGCTGGATAAAAATCGAACTGGTGTCCTAGACCAAGTCTATGCAAAACTCTGTGTCCTTTTTTAGAGGTAATACGAGTAGCTCCCCCGGAAACACTTATACAAAATCTCCCACAATTGGTACATAGGCCACATTACCCAATTCCAATTACACATCCAATTGCATTGCCAAGAATCCTTGTCATCCTCAACTCATCAGTCACATAAGAATCATGGTTGATATAACACTGCCTGAGGCCATGCAATATTTGCTATTTTTGACTCCTCTCTCCAATATAATTTAGCAAATCAGCTTAGCATTTAAAAATGCAATATTTTCTAAAGCAAATCTCAAGTTATACATTCAAAAACAAATGTTTTCCAAACTCAACTAAGGATTTTCTATTCTATCCTCTAAGCTAAGGTTGTGGTTTCACAATACCACTGTTATCATCCTCTTATCTTGCATTGTGTACCTTCTATCGGTCTCATTGAACTTACATCTCTCAAACACCACTAGATGCCCCTCTTGCATCAAAACACCTCCAATAGCCAAAGTCCAATGCATTGGTGTGGAGCTCATATGGTTTGGTGTGATCCGGCAGCACCAACATTGGTTCCTCACACATTACCTTTTTCACTCCCTGGAAGGTGTCGTACAAGGGTGGTCATTGATCATTTCTTTCACATTTAATTATATTTAACTTTTCTTTTTTAAAAAAGTGCATGCACGTGAATATATAAAATGAACAATATTTTAGTAAAGTCCAAATCTAATTAATGTTAAAAGAAATTAATTATTTAACTTTTATATGAAATAATTATTATTTAAGGTCATATATTGTTTAATCAATTTCCTCTTTTTAGTCAAATGTTACCTCACTCTTTAGAATCTGCTATTACCTTATAAAAACTTTTAGGAAAAAATGACTAACAGGATTGAGGCTTTCTTGAAGATGAAACGGGTGTGAAAGTATTATTCAACCCATAATTCTAGTCTGTTTTTTTTTTAACACTTTTTCAATTCTATATATGTAGCAATTTGTGAGCAATTAATATATAGTTTCTATAGTTTTATATATTCCCTGAAACTAGATGAAGGAAAGGGAAAGGCACATGGACCAGGCCAGATGATCTGATGGTTAGTTGTATTTTGAAATAAAAATCTCGTAATACAGCTTAGCTTAGACTGTTCCCAAACCTTCTGCAAGAATCACATGGCAGTAAGTCGTCGGCTAACAAAAGGATTTAAAACTGTATTCGCAATTGACTGGAATTCTGAATATATATCTACTGATTTTTGTGCACTACGTCAACATAATAATATTCAAATATAGGTCAAAAACAGCATGCATACGTAAAGGATGAAGTTTCCATGAAAATAAAATAAGCGAGAAAAGGTAGTATATGTATATATATAGCTTTTTCTAATTAATATATATAGCTTTGAAAAACTTTACAAGTAAAATTTGATTTGGCTTTCAAGGATGGATCTAGGATGAAATTACTGGAGGACAATAATTAGAAAAAGCTAACATGTTTATGTATATAAAAAGTTTGGGCTAAAAAATATATATGTAACATACCTTCTGTAATTTATTGAAGTTGAGCACGACATTCTTTCATATCATAAAATTTATCAATAATTGAATTTATATCAAACTTTTCAGCAATCTCTATTTCAATATAAGTAACCATGCAGTAAATAAAAAAATCATCTTCCATCCTATTCCTAAGCTTATTATTTATAATGTTCATAGCTGAAAATAACCTCACTTATTGCAGTTGAAGTTTGTTTTTCTTTTTTTAAACTTTTATCTTTGAAATGTAATTTATTTTTAATAATTTTTATTATATATTTTGTTTTATCTTAAGTCATATCATCATGATCTTGGCCTCTTTGGGTTTATAAGCCACACTTCTATAACTGCTTAATTAGTGCTTATTAATTATGGGTGGGTCTGTGTTTGGAGTATTGGTCGGTTCCCATAAATGATAAGCATAAACCCATCCAATGTGTTTCATTTTGACAGGAGGTTGGGAAAAAACATGGGGAGCCACTTGTTTTTGAAAAAAAATACATACAGAAATTAGAAAATTTTCAACGGCGGGGAGCAAGCAACCCCATACCTCGGTATGAATCTGTCCCTGTTCGCCTTGTCACGCTATTTTGTCCTTACTTAATAGATAATTCTTTTGGTCAAACAAAACTTCAGCTGCACATGTCTGATCTATTCTATATCCCTAAATTTTATTGTGAGAATTTTATTTTTTGTCTTCTATAAAAGCACAAGGAACCATTGATTATGATTCAAACTTCAACAATTCTTCATTGCAAGCTTGAGGAGCTCTTCATTGCAGTAGTGATCTCTCATCGATTTTAAGGGAAAGATGAGTGCCAATTCTTCGGTGGCTTCGAACCTAAGAAGGTAAGTAAAACACGCTGCAATCATAATGCTAGAATATCCTCTGTCTTTCGCTTCCAATTAATAACCTTTATCGCTGCCTGGCATGTAGAATAACCCTGTTTAACTTTTTGCTATTACAGGCTACAAGGTAAGGTGGCGCTGATAACTGGAGGCGCTAGCGGCATAGGTGAGTGCACAGCAAGGCTTTTTGTCCACCAGGGTGCAAAGGTCGTCATTGCAGACATCCAAGATGATCTTGGACAATCTATATGTGAAGAACTTGGCCACCAAAGCATCTCTTACGTTCACTGTGATGTTACAAGCGATTCAGATGTCCGAAATGCAGTCGATTTGGCTGTCTCCACCTATGGATCGCTTGATATCATGTTCAACAACGCCGGTATAGCCGGTCCAGGTAAGAGTATAGTTTCTTCAGATGATGAGAAATTCAAGAAGGTTCTTGATGTCAATGTCTTTGGAGGATACTTGGGTGCGAAATATGCTGCCAAGGTGATGATCCCAGCCAGGAAAGGATGCATTCTCTTTACTTCAAGCGTGTTCTCAGTGATAGGTGGTACTGATGCCGGGCATGCCTACGTTACATCAAAGCATGCACTTGTAGGATTGGCTAAGAATTTGTGTGTGGAGTTGGGGCAGTATGGGATAAGAGTGAATTGCATTTCGCCCTTTGGAGTGGCAACCCCACTGCTAAGGAAACCGTTCGGCATGATGGAGAAGGAGAAAGTGGAGGAGCTGGTTTCCAAGGGGGCAAACTTGAAGGGGACAGTATTGAAACCTGACGATGTTGCTCAGGCAGCTCTGTATTTAGCAAGTGATGAGTCCAAATACGTAAGTGGACTCAATCTGGTGATTGATGGAGGCTACAGCACAACGAATCCCTCAATGTCCACGGTCATCAAGAGCCTGTTTTCTTAAAACCAATTTAGTCTGGAATTTACGACAGTCATGGTAATGAATATAATTCTTGTGCCCCGTTGTCGCTAGCTCCCTGCCTCATACTCGCATTATTGTCATATTCTTGCTTCATGCTTAGATCATTGCCACGTGTCTAAGAAAACAACTTAAATTGGATCATTTGTTACAAATTATTGCATCTTACCGTGCATATTTATTATTGGTTTCTTTATTAGTCATTTATTATTTACTGAGTCAATGTTTAGTTCTTACTGTTTTGGTTAAACTAAGTCAAAGGTGAGGTGCCAACAAAAGATTGTTTTACTTGATTATGGGTAAGATTTTACGGAAATAGTGAGATATTTTAAGAGAGTGACATTATGCCTGTAGCTTTAAATACAAAGCATCTAATGTAATTTTGTTAAGATGCACACAATTTAAAATAATACACAAAAGCTCATATCTCCAGAATTTTCCTTTCTTCCCACTTTGAATACGTATCTTTTTCCTCACTGTTATGTTCTATGGTATCAGAGCCTTGTTAAAATTTTTTGTATTCTTCTTGTCTATTAAGTCGAGATTTAAAACCGTTGAGAGGAAGTCCTTATTCTGCCAAATGGAGTTAGTAAATGGAGGATGTTAGCTTTATGAGTTTTAAAATGATTAGAGTCTTGAAATGATAAAAAAAGTGATCAAAATTTCTTATTTGAACTTCTTGTTTGAAAGCTTTTGCAATCCTTTAGTGTTTTCATACTTTAATGATCTTTGAACTTCTTGTTTGAAGTTGTTTGTGAAATGAAAAATCTTTTGAATATTTTAAATCCCAAATTCAAGCCATAAGAATCGACTTCTTGAAAAGGAAACATCGATTCTTGAAGATACAAAAGCCACTAGAAGAACAAAAGTCGCTTCTCAAGCATCAAATGATCAATTTTTGGAGCTAGAAAAAGAGAAAAATTAGAAATTTGAAGAAGAGATTGGAGAATGGATAAGGATGGAGCGAACAAAAGCAAATTCGAATTTTGAATTTGATGCCCAAAGTAAAAGAAGAATCGACTTCTTGAGAGGCAAAGATCAATTCCTAAGAAATCTGGGATAAGAAGAATCAATGTTTCAAGAATGCAAAGATTGATTCTTAGAAAACAAAATGCTCCAAAGGCAAAAAGATCAACTTCTTAGAAATGCATTGATTGATTCTCGGGAAACAAAATGCTCTAGTGATAAAAAGAATCGATGTCTTGAGAAGAAAGAGTTGATTCTTAGACTTTAGAAAGTAGTCGTTAAACACAAAAAAAATGGATAGTTCCTCTATCAAATTATCCCCAACAGCTCCAAACTTTTTCAAGTATAAAAAGGACTTCTTCTACACAATTTAGATGAAAGAAGATTAGAGAAAATGATCATTTGATCAAGAATCAAATGACATGAAGAAAAGAGGACGAAGGAAGAAAAACCATGTTAGAGCAAGCAACTCATATTCTTCCACCCAGCTTTTTAAGCTATCTTTGAGCTTTAAATTTTTTGTACAACCACTCCTATGTATTCATTATACTTTATCTCCATTGTACTTAGCAAAATCCACCTTCTAGAGGTATCCTTGCTACTCAAAATTGTAAGAGAGAAAAAAGTTATACCTTAGCCTTTAAAAAGGTAATATTTAAAGGTTATACTTGATCCTTGAAAGGCAAAAAGGTTATGCCTTAGCCTTTAAATGGTAGCTTCTAAAGGTTATGCTTGATCCTTGAAAGGGCAATGATTATGCTTTATCCTTGAAAATGCAATGGTTATGCTTGAACCTTTAAAAGACAGTGTATTGATTTATTTAATAGTGAATTTGAACTTCTTAGCTTGCTAAGGGAGAAGATGCAGGCACCTATAGAGAGGGTTGAGCATCTATAAATTCTTTGTGTCATTTCTTGCTTCTTTTTACTCCTTGAACTTGTACATTTTCTCTTTACTCTTCACTTATTATACTTGTGCATTTTACTTCACTTTGAAAAGCTTTGAAAATTTGCTTTCAACTTTTTTGCTTATTCAATTGTTTACTAAATTACTTTTGGTATGTTTTAAATCGAAAACAAATTTGAGAACTTGTCTTATTTAAATGTTTAATTGGTTGAAAAGAATATTTTTTAGAACTCTAATTCAACCCCCCCTATTGGATATTTCCTCATGATTATGGAGCTAACATTCCTAAGAGGGGAAATTCTCTTAACACACAATGCGCTGTTGAGAAGTTTGTAAGCACAAACTACATGTATTAGAGAATGTGTATGGAGGCTTATCTTCAAGGTCAAGATTTGTGGGAATTAGTTGTTGGTGCTGATGTAGAAATTTTTGTTGATACTCCTAATAATGTTGAGTCGTAAAGAAAATTGAAGTTTAAGTGTGTCGAGGCTCTCGTTGCTTTGTGGACATCAATTGGCAAAGAATTGATTGATCATGTTTGTGATATTAGTTCTCCTAAGAAAATTTGAAAGATACTTGAGAAACTATTTACCAAGAAAAATACAATAAGGTTGCAGTTGTTAGAGAATCAATTTGTAGTACCAACATAAAGAGGCATGTCAATTTCTAATTACTTTTAACAGGTAAATAATAACTCTATTTTATAGAGTTATTTGGTCTTAATTTTTAATATATTTTATCTAAGTTCTTGAGATTTAATTTAAATATTAGGATTTTTAGCCATCTATTTTATTGGGTTCAATTGTGCTAATTTCTTTTATGATGTTTTATTTTAATTTTTGTTACTATTTAAGTTAAGTTTTATGTTTTTGTAGGTGTGCTTTGGAAAGATGGTCTATTTAGACTTTATCTGCAAATGTTGTGGTATTTTGAGTATATCTTTCAGTACAAAAGTTCAATTGACATGATTCTTAAACCATTGGAAAGATAAGAGACAAATATACAAATTTTTTGTTTACCACTCCACACAGTTCAACTTGGAAGATAGTTAAAAATTATATCAAAGTCAAAGTAATGAAGTAGAGTCTAAGCAAGCAAAAAAAGCTTTAAGCACCACTGCCACTATGGGACTAGCATCGTGTCCCCTCGACTGAGAAGTATGCCTCAAGGTGTGTAAGAGTAGCAGCGCCACAACCACGAAGCACGTAGTAGTGCAACGCATACTGGAAAACATGGAAAATATATATATATAACACTCGGACTTGTAGTGTCACGACCCAGAACTCCCATCGGTCCTGTGACAACCGCCGCGACGTCCTAATAGGCACTCATTACCCCGAATGCCGATCGAAACCCCGCAAGGCTTAGCATCAGCTTCCGCATCTCCCCGGTGAGCGACAGTTATTAAATCTCGCATTTCAAGAAATCATAAGTCATTTCCAAATCAAAATAATAAAATATTATTTTGGCTCACAGGGGTATTTTCGTCATTTTTCTTCGAAAATACCGAAATCAGCCAAAAACATGGTGTAAAAGCTAAATATGTTCATACATACTTTAAATCAGATAACTAAAGTATAAAATTACTTTTACAGTGATACGTGGGCCCCCAACTAACCAAGAAGGTGTAGGACTATGAACCCTTACTTTCTAGGATGCAACTCCGAGATTAATTCTCGTCTTAATCAACTATCAACAAACTGTCCTGAGCCTCAAAAATAGATAGGAAGAGGGGTGAGATTACATAATCCCAATGAGTAAACAATTACCATCAAAAGCATCTAAAGCCGAGTAAACCAAGACAATATAAAAACGTTATATCTCAATAATGTTCATAACGTAAAATTCGTTTCAATCTATACCAAATAATTTCTTTTTGTCAAAATTTCCCGATTTATGAATGTTTTAAACTTGGCCCCTGCCAGAATCATTCTCGCGGGCACCTTGGTCAAGGTATCCCACTGAGACCGCCAAGGTTATTAAATGTCCCATACCCATAAACATGTTTTCACATCTGACACACAGCCGTTCCTTGGTGTTGGCTGAGTCTCACTCTCACGTGGTGGCCCAAACGTGAGGTGCACTCAAATCTTACCTCAGGAGATACTTCACCTAACATCTCCCCACGGAGGTTAGTATATAATTGGGTTACCGTGCGCCTCTCATAGGCAGTCCACGGAAACCCCCACCACTGCAGTGACCGTTTAATATACCACCAGACTCATAAAATTTTCAATAGCATAATATGGTGAATAAAATGCAATCCAGTCTACCGAGACCAATCCAAAACTGTTCATATATTTCATGTCAACCGCAAAAATTTAGCCATCATGCTACCATAGTGTCATAAGCCACAATTTCAATAACATATAAAATCATAAATTCAACACAGTCTCCATATACTCAATTTTCTCAAAACAATATTTGATTTCAAAATTAGTATAAATCTCATTTTTATTAAAAAACACATTTTAATTGGAAAACATAATATTTTATCATTTAAACTCACCATTCAATAAAAGCATCAAACAAGTATAATTACCCTAGATATTTAAGACGATAAATTGTCCACTCACAGTATTAGGAGTACAAACACTCTTATTTTCAGTCTACGGGCACAGTCCTTTACCCGTATCCAATGGCTCACCACCTAGCCATAATCCATGACACATATTCCAATTAAATTGTGTCTAACAGTCATAAGCTATTTCAAGCTCGATATATATGCATGGTATAAAATGAAAAATGCACGGGTAGCCATCTAGACCCGGTATTAGCCTAAGTCGATTTTTCATCCGATAAATTGGCCAATGCGTCCAATTTCACTCAAACTTGCTCCATTTCTTTTCCAATTCCTCAATTCACCAAAAACTATTATTTCTTAATCAAATCACCTAGAATAACATCACATTCTTCCTCATTATTCACTTAGAGAATTCGGCTATTGATGGACACCAAACCTTTGGTGGTTTTCTTCACTTGTTTTCATGCTACACATCATTAATCACCTAAAAACACTAACATACCTAAAAATCAAACCAATCCAAGATCATTCTCTCTCCATACCCATTTTGACCAGCCATGAATTCACCATGAAAGCATGCTTTTCAACCATGGAAATTAAGGAAAAATGCATGGGTAAGGTAAATCACTAGCAAAATCAAAGAAATTTTACCTTTGCTTGATCAAATCCTTGAATTCCAACACTTTCTCTTTGATTTTTTTCACCTAGGGTTTGTTCTTCCTTGGTTTCTCTTCTCTTCTGGTTTGGCCGACCACTATGGGAGAAATGGGCTGATTTTTATGCCTTTTTATAAAGAAATAATAAAATAATAAAAGCATGGCACATGGCATTTTCTTATTGATTCAAATTTTATATATTTGACTTTTAATTTTTTAATTCTCCACCACACATTTCTCATGTTTATCTATTTTCATGATGAATAAAATCCCTTAGTCTTGACAAGTATCGGGGGTAAAAATTTACCGATATGCCATCGGGTGGCAAAATTATCATTTTGCCCCTATACTCCAAATTATACTGAAATTAAAATTTTTCACTTCAAATCTTCAAATCATACTCCAGTACTCAAATCATACTCCAATAAGTCATATGGGATCAAAAAATCTTTTCTAAAAAATCTCATTTTGTCCCCAAGTGGCAAATGACCATTTTACTCTTAGATAGTGAAAATTTCGATTTGACTCCAAATTGATCCTCGAACTCCGAATTACCATTTTGAGCCATCCCTAGACTGTGAAACTCTTAATTTCACCTTAAAATTCCTATTTGAACTAGTTCGAGGCTTAATCGACTTAATGGTACCATTAGGGGTAATATCGTCTTTTAACGATTTCTCGAACTTCCTAAATATGCAAACATTCTATTGAGCATGTAAATGACGTCGTAATTATTTTATAGAACAGGGTTTGATATGCAGTGCCCAAGCAGAGAAAGCTTTGGAACCCATTGAAGAAAGAAGATTTTGAGAACTATTTGACTTCTATTTGATGTTGGACTCAAGCCTATTAATTCCCCTTTGAGAAGCATGAAAAAGGAACAATTCAGCTAAGATTTTCTGAAGAAAAAAGAGCATTAAAGTTAGTGACGAAAGCAAGGAAGATTGCGGATGAAAAGTGTGATAAATATTAAAGCTCTTTCTTGTTATTTTTCTACTGTCTTGTTTAGTTTTAATGTTTATACTTTTTTGGATGATTTTTACAAACATTATGTTGAACTAAGTTTTTAATCTAGAATTTCAATTGAACCCAATGTGTAGTCTGAGTTTTAATATTCTTTCTTTCTTTTGATTGATAGTGTTTGAGTTGCTATTTTAATCATGTTATTAATGTTTCTGATTGACTGACCACCAATTAGATTGATTTGAAAACCTAAACGGAATTAAGGGAGAGAGGTTAGAGTAAGCCATGGCCTAAATAGCATATGTTCAATATCAATTGCATAAGATGATTGATTTGATTCGCGCGTAGGGTAAACATACACTTACATGTCATATGTAGCCAATATTAGAGTCTGAACTTAATGAGTCTTTCTTATATTCAATTTGCATAGACATATAGTAAATTGGTTAAGTTAGACATTTTTATAAGAAACTCAATGGAGATTTGTAAATAAATTAGAACTCTAGTTTAACAACTCAAACCTATTTAGTAAGTAAATAGGGAATTGAAGGAATTCAGATGAAACTTTGAGAGGATATTGTGATTCTAGACTTTTGATTATTTGATTCTAGTTAAATTGTTATTCTTGCTTTTAGTATTAGTTTCAATTTTAGTTTATTTAATGTTTAGTAGTTTAAATTTGGTAGTTTAGATAAGATTAAGGGTTTTTAATTTTAGTAATTAGCAAAAACATTTAGTCAATGCTCCATGGGAACGAATTCTAATTTCCACTATATTACTTGTTTATGATATGTGCACTTGCATGATAAAATTGACAACAGTAAAAAGTATTTATACTGAAATTTTAGAACTAGATGCAAACGAGAAGATTAGTGAAAAATGTCTTCACTGGTTTCTCATATATGGATTAAAGACAAAATACATTCCTTTTGTTACTTCTATTAAGGGATGTGCAATTAGCCTTCAATTGAAGAATTAGAAAATTTGCTTTCTACCAAAAAAGCCTTGGCTAAGCAAATGGCAAAAATTTCTAAACCCAATGTTATACTCTTCTCAAAAGGAAAGCCATATAAGAAAAATACATCAATCAAGAACAAGAATGATGAAGAAAGCTCAAGTGTAGAAAAACTTTCTGGTGGCGGCTCATAAAGTAATGGATCTTTCAAGTGTTACAGACGTGGGAAAATGAGGCACATCAAAAAGGAAAACTAATTGCTACAAAGGTTCTACAATAAGGTTTTTACTAGCCTTATCTTTTAAAAAATGCTTATAATTTTGTTGAAAGATATGATAGATGTTAAAGAGTGAGCAATATATCTAGGAGACATGAGATGCCTCTTAATAATATTCTTGAAGTTAAAATTTTTAATGTGTGCAGAATTGATTTTATGGGTCCATTCATTCCATCATTCAATAATGATACATCTTGATTATTGTTGATTATGTCTTTAAAAGGGTTGAAACTGTTGCATTGCCAATGAATGACTTTAAGGTAGTGATAAACCTCTTCCAAAAGAACATCTTCACATGTTTTGGTACACCTAGAGCCATAATTAATGATAAAGGACACTTCTACAACAAAAATTTTTAGGAATTCCTAGCCAAATTTGGAGTCAAGCATGAAATAGCCACTGCTTATCATCCTCAAATGAGTGGCCAAGCTTAAGTCTCAAATAGGAAAATTAAAAGAATTTTAGAAAATATTGTTTGTCCTTTCAAAAAAGATTGGTCGAAAAGGTTGGATGATGCTTTATGGGCATATAAGACTGCATATAAAACTTTGATTTGGATGTCTCCATATAGTTGGAGAAAAACATCTTTTGTAACTCAATAAGATAGATGAATTTTGTCAAAAAGCATATGAGAGTGAAAAAATCTATAAAGAGAAGACGAAATGATGGCATGATCAGAAAATCATGAGAAACTTTGAGCTTGGCCAACATGTTCTCCTATACGATTCTCATTTGAAATTATTTCTTGGAAAGTTGAAGTCTCGTTGGTCTAGATCTTTCATTGTGACTAAAATATATCTTCATGGAGTAGTGGAGATGGTTGATGATAAATCAAGCTTTAAGGTGAATGAGCAACAATTAAATCACTATTGGGGTGGCGATTTCGATCATCAAAGGTCCTCAATTACAGTTATCAACGCAATTTGAAGAAGAGAAAGTCAAGTCGAAAACTATAAACCAAGTATTTCTTGGGAGGCAATCCAAGCATTCTAACTCAATTTATTTCCTCTAAGTTATTTTTCATTTATTTATTATTTCTTACTATTGAAAATTATTAATAATTTATCATTTTATTTTGCAAGTACATAAAAATATTTAATTAGTCTCTAAAAAATTTAAGAAAAAAGGGGTTAAGCCATGGCTCCCACTATGAGAAGCCACGGCTACTCGAAGTTATTGTCACGGGGGTCGTGGCGCACTAGGCTCCAAACTGCGACCCCATGAAAATTTTAAACAAAAAGAGGGATTAGCATCGTTAGAGCTGCGGCTCCCCCAACGGCCCAAGACAACACGAGCCGTGGCGTTGGGATAACGTGGTCGTGACCTCACTAAGGATTACAACATGGGTTGAGACACCCCTAGGGGTATGCCGTGGCCCCTCTATTGTGGGTTGCCAAAATTGGGCAGCCTGCTAGTCATTTTTGCCAACAATGGGCAACCCCTTAAACCCACCCTTCTTATTTAAAACTCCTATTTCACCTCAGTAGCCTTAACACTCCTTTCTTAGTGCAATTTTTTGCACTTTTCTCTTCTCTATTCCAACCATAGCTTTCCATCTCTCCTGTACTAGACTTCACACCACTATTCCCCTTTCATCAATCTTCCTCCATACCTATTGCGCACATCAATTTCTTCCTTCCACACTTATTTTCAACTTCTTTGCTCAAGATTTCAAGTAAGTTTCAATTTTTCTTTTATATTTTTCTTTCATATATAGATATAGTTCTTTTTTTCTTTTTTTTTTTCATATTTTTAAGAAATATTATTGGCTTACTTCACATTATTTATTTGGTTGAAAATTAGTGATGGAAATTTCGGATTAATAAGTTATTGTGCTTAGTTATTATTGGGTTGTGGTAGCTTAGCTTTACTTATGCTTAAAAATTATTAGGTGAGTTGAAATGGAGAATGTGGGTTAGTTGATTGATTTAAAGTTATTTTTTTATGCCTAGTAGTCTAGAAAAAATTAGTTGTTGGACTTTTACTTGATGTTATGGGCATTAATTTATTGTGATTTGAAGACATACAAGCTGATTTTGTTGGTGGTCTATTGTGTTTTGTTGGTTGTTTTCTTTTTTTTTGGTTGAGATTAATTGTAGGAAATTTGAGAATGGCACTTTAACGAGCAAGACCAAGTTCTAGTGGTTCGTTTGATCAAACTAGATTTGTGTCAATTGACGCGGTGGCTAGACACACCAGTTATCTCGTCAGCAAAATTGCAATACCTGAAAAGAGAATTGGATTAAGGGTTGATCATGTAGCTTGATCTTCCACCAATGATTGATGAACGACATTGGGAAATATTTTATACTTCGTCAGAGGCTGCAATTATCCTTATTGTAAGAGAATTTTATGCTAATGTTGTTGAAGTTACTAATGATTTTATTTTTGTGCGAGGCAAGCTAGTACTATTCTCGAGCCATGCCATCAATGAATTTTATGAAGCTCTAGAGTTTGACAATGATGGTTATGGACAATACTTGGCTAGCCATAAAGATTAGGATGACATCATCCATATTCTTTGTGATGAGGGTGCTCAATGGTAGATTTTCAATAATGCACTAGTTTCCTTAAAAAAGAATGTGATGAAACCAAATTCTAAGATATGGTTATGTTTCGTGAAATCCAAATTACTTCTTACAATACATCTCAATGATGTCACAAAAGATAAAGCCATCCTTCTTCATTCCATCATGATAAGATGCACAATTGTTATTGGTCATGTAATTTATAAATCCATGACTCACACTGTAAAAACAAAGCGTGATGGATTGCGGTTCCCATCTCTAATTACAACTTTGTGCAAGAAAGCTGGTGTAAATTGGGATGCCAGTGAGGAGTTATTGGTGCATTAAACCCCCAATCGATATTAATCTCATCCTTAAATAACCTCAACACTCTGTTGAGTGTAGTTCTTCTTCTTCCACACATCATCCTCAACTCTTTCGACCAAGATCCCAACAACAAATGTCCATGACTCAGAGGATTGAACAACTTGAGCATCTAGTTCAGCAACTTAGGCACCACTTTGAGCAACACATGGCTTATCAAACCCAATGTAATCAACATATAGACCAAATGTTTAGAGCTTATAGTGCTTTTATGGGGATGGACATGGCTACTTTTCCACCAACACCTGATCCTCCTAGGGGTGCCAATGAGGCACAAGACAAATTCGACAAAGAAGAGGATTAAAGCTTCACCAAATTCATCTAACCATCAAGGGAGTATTCTTTACCTTTTTCTATTTTTTGTAACATTGAGAAAAATGTTTAGTTTAAATTTGGGGGTAGGGGATGAATTTATCTTTCTTGTGGTAAATATTTTGTGAAAGTTTTAGATTTAATTTTATTTGCATGTTTATCTAGATTTTTAAGTAGTTAGGATTTGTTGGTCATTTAATTTATAAGCTTACTTAAATTTTTAGGAATTTAGAGTAGAGTTGTGCCAATGATAATAACTAACGGTCTTGAATTTTTAGCTTTTGATGAATAGGGTTATTGTTTAATTCATGCTAAATTCTTTTGCTTAGTATCATCGTTAAGATGTGCTTTTCATAATTTTGAGCACTATATCTTTTGCTTTGAATTATTATGCATATTTAGAGAAGGTTTATATTGATGTGATATTTAGATTATGTCAAGAATTCTAGAATTTGCTTGATTCTCTCTCAAGGTGAAATCTTAGGCAATACTTAGCTAGGGACATGATTTAGGTCATCTTTGGACTATTTGAGCCTAGAAAGCCAACCTTGATATATTTTTATCCCTAATATACCCATTTGAGTCTAATTTCCCTTTTCTTTATTTAACCACATAATAATAAGCTTAGCCATAAAATAAAATTCCAATTTTGCAACCCTTACTCCTAAACAAGTATATTGTTTTAAGAAATATATATTGAGCTAAATACATATGGTGAAAAAGTGATATAGATGTGAAAAAAGTTCAAAATATTCAAAATCACCCCAATACTTACAATACAAAGGAAATAAGCTTGGGGGTGTAAAATTGTGAAATTGTGAAAAACAAATAAATAAATAAAATGTTGAACACAAGAAAAGTTTAAATGTGGAAGAAAGGGTGTATGTGGAGAAGGAAAATAGAGCTTTATATATAGATCCTAGAATAATTATGTGCTTAGGGTGATTTAAGCCACATTATATCCTTTATCCTACCTTGACCATAGCAATACATTACAAGCTTTATAAAGTCCTATTGATCTCTAACTTTGTGTTAGTCTACATTAATGGAAAGAGAGATGAAAAGTAAACCTATGAAGTGCTAGTACTAATTTGAATTTCGTGTTGGCATAAACTTATTCAGATGTCATGATATTCTTGGTAAAAAATTTCACACACACAGAGAAATCCATTTGAGATGTGTTTGCATTAGAATTGAAACATGAATTTGAATGATGCCTATATTTTCTTTAAGTTGAAGATTGATAGCCTTACTTTTGAGGAAATTATGGGGAATCATTGAGTTAGGACATTCTATCTTTAGTAGTTACTTTATTTATTTTGTTTTCACAGTTTAAGTTGTTTGGCAAAGGTTAGTTTCTTTTCTTTGTTTTGTTTGAAGACTAGCAAAATCTTAAGTTTGGGGGTGTGATAACTCTATGATATAGAGTTATTCGGTCTTAATTTTGATATTGATTTAGCTTAGTTCTTGAGGTAATGCATAAAAATTAATAGGTTTTATTTAATTATTTTAAGTTAATTATTTAGGTGAGTTAATCTAATCTTAGTTAATTTTGTGCTTAAATTGGTGTTGATGTGATTAAGATAGGTTGTTATTGTCACGACCCGGAACCTCCCTCGGGCCTATGACAACCGTCGCGACGTCTCGATTGACACTCATTATTTGGAATGCCAATCAGAACCCCGCAAGGCTAACGAATCAGTTTCTTGCCTTTCCTGTAAGCAATCGTTGTTAAATATCGAGTTTTAAGAAAATATAAACTATTTTAGATCGAAAACAATCAAAATAAAATTTTAGCCACATAAGGGTATTTTGGTCATTTTTATCAAAAAATTTTGAAACTTGATAAAAATATAGCGTATGGTAGAAAATATCCACTGCCGATTTAAAATAAATTTTTATAATTTAAATCATCCATTTAGAGTGAAAAGTTGGCTAACTAGACTAAATAAAAATATTTGATAGTATATTTCATTTTCTTATAAAACAATTTTTATAGAACTATATATAAATAATTTTTGTAGCGTGAGAACAAAATAAATTCATACATACTATAATTTACAAAGTTATAATGTACAATAATAATTACAATGACAAGTGACCCATAAATACACCCAGTATTGGTGATAGTAACCTACTGTCTGTGGGATAGAGGGGTCAACTAGAATCCTCGACAAAATCGGATATCTACAAGCTACCACAGGCCTGAAATGTTTGGAAAGGAGGTGGGTGAGATTTTGCAATCCCAATGAGAAAACAAACATTATCATAAATATCTAAAGGCGAGTAAAATGGAGGTAAGTTTAAACAACAAATCACAAACCATTTCATAAGGTTTTCAATTTCTTTCTTAAACCATAAAACATTTGTAATTTACCAAAACAGTTGTCAAGGCTTATAACCTTTATTAAAAACATGGCTCAAGCCAAAATCTAGTCCTCAGGGATACCTTGGCCGAGGCATCTAACCGAGTCCGCCAAGATTGTTAAGATATTTACATGTTAAACACATTCTAGTTTTGAAAACAAGTCGTTCCTTGGCGTTGGCTGAGTTACACATTCACGTGGGGGTTCGACATGAAGTGAACTCTAACATTACCCCGGGAGTTACCCTCCTCGCCTCTACAATCAGAGTAACTATGAAACCGGGTTTACCGTGCCCCTTTAATAGGCAATCCATGGAAACCCATCACTGTAGTGACTAAACCCACCAATTTTAATAAAATTTCGATAGTATAACGTGGCTTTTATTTATTTATCCAGCCTGCATAGTAAAAGACAGCTTACATTCTATTCCTAATGTAATTATAAAATATAGCCACATATACTCATATATCATAAGCCATTCATAAGAAAATATATTTTTCAAGACAATTGGTAGCCTCTAATTACTCAATTTCATAATCAACACAATATATTTTTATTTGTCACATTTATTTCTAAAACATCAAAAATCCCGTTTTAATCTCATTTTCGTTTCATAAAATACATAAAGAGCATTTAAAAATAAACTCTAGATAATTTACAATAATAATAGGTTTACTCACCGTTTGTACAGATGAAATGCTTTCTAGGTGCCCCGATCACTGCTGGTCGGGTACGACTTCCTTGCCTTTACCGGAAGGCTCTCCTCCTAGACACATTGCAAAATTTACCCTATTCACCAAATTGATGCTAAATCACTATATAATTGACTTAAATCCTATACTAATGCATGGTCTGAAATGCAATAGCCTAAAACGGCTTAAACGCGATATTAACCTATTTTTTGCACTTTACCCGATAAATTGCTAACGTGCTCCATTTTACCTCTAAATCGTCCCATTCTCTCTCCAAAATTTCTAACCATTAAATATCAGCCAATAACCTTCTAAAATCACCAAAATCAGTTCACTTTCCTCCTTGAAAAATTCAGCTAAAAATGGGACATTAACTCGGTAAATTTTCTACTTTGTTTTTCTATCACATTTAACCATTTTTCATCATTTTCTCTTCATTTCTCTTAGAATAAAAATCAGATCATCATCATTGTACCTCATTGCAGATTCGGCCAAGGGTGGGTATTGTGAAAATTTAATGCTTTCTTGCCCAATTTAATTTCTAAACACATTTAACTAACTAAAACTATCAATTTAACTAAAAATCAAAACCTAAAAATTTCAATTTCTCCCCCCTTGAAATTCAGCCAGCCCTTGATGTCACTTTTAGATCTCTCTCCTCAAGCATGCTAAATGGAAACAAAGTCATAGGAAAGGTAGAAATTAAGCTAAATTCGAAAAATCTTACCGTTAGACACGTAAACGGCCGAGAAACGCGAATTCCCCTTTGAATTTTCTTGTTTCTCTTTGGTTTTTCTCTTTTCTTCCTTTCCTCTCTATTTTCTCTCTTGTTCTTTCCTTATGGCTGGCCAGCACTTAGTATGGGGTTTAAATGGGCTGATTTTCCATTAAAATAATATGAAACAATTAAAAAGTGCCATGTGTCACTTTTTCATTGGCCATTTTTAAAATTTCATCCTTTAAACTTAAATTTTTCACCACTTAACATACCATAGTTGTTCATACCAAAAATAAATAAATCCTATGATTTTGACAAGTTTTGGGTTGTGAAAATTACGGTTTTTACCCCGAAATGATAAAATTATCGGTTTGCCCCTATGTTCTGAAAATTGCCGGAATTGAAAATTTTCACTTCCTATCATTAAATTATACTCCAAATAGTTAATCTTGATCAAAAATTTCACTCCATGATCAAATCATTATCTTAGGTGGCAAAATGATAATTTTTACCCCTGAACATCAAAATTTTCAATTTTACCCCTAATGAACCCTTGAACTCCGAACAATCATTTTTAGTCATTCCTGGACTATAAAATATTAAATTTCATCCTACAATTCCTATTTGAACTAGTTTGAGGTTAAATCAACTCAAGTGTACCATTAGGTACGATACCGGGTTTCGTCTATTCTTATGTGCTTTCCTAGCATAATAACATGCTACTCAGTGCATGTATGTCATGACATGTGTTTATAGAGTCGGGTTTTACAGTTATTGATTTATTTGTGTCTTTGTAGGTGTTTATTGAAGGAAGACTTTAAATGGAAAGGGAGAAAATTTTAAGGTGTAGACTTCCACTGCATGTGTCTCGGTATTTCTACCATAACTCTCTCTACAAAACTTCAAATGAGATGATTCATAAACCATTAGAAAGATAAGAAAAAAAGCTATAAGTTTCATGTTTACCACTTCACCAGTTCGACCTAGAAGGTGGTGAAAAATTTTGTCGAAGTTGAAACACTATAGTAGTCCTTGAGCAATTATGATTTCTACTAATTGAATGGTCGAGGCTGTGGCCCTGATGGAGGTAGGCCATGGTTCACATATTCTGATGAGGAAATCTTCATTAGAATTGACTTCTTTCTTCATCCAACTTGGCCCAATTTCAAAGACATATAAAAACAACCTTTCGGAGGACTTTTAGAAACATGAAACACCAAATTGAAAGTTGAGAACAAGTCACAAAGATCATTGAAATAGTCTTATTGAAGATGAGAAGAAATTGAAGGATTCAAGAAGATTGGGTAAAAGATTTCAATTCTTGGGTTTATTTATTCTTGTTGTTATTCTTTTATTTTCTTAGATTGGTTTTGATGTTTAAACTTGATTAGATAATGATGTGTGACTTGATGGAGAACTAAATTATTTATCTAAGATTATGATTGAATTCAACACGTAGTCTAAATTATTTATCTCTCTTTTGATTATGTTTGATCATTTTAAGTTGCTTATTCTATTCTGTTTATAATGCTTCTAGTTGATTGGTCACCAATTAGATTGAATTGGAAACCTAGGTTAAACCTTGATAAAGGAGATTTTGGTAGACCTAGAATAGAGTAGCGTATGATCAAATACACTTAGTTGATTAGGTGGTTCAATTTTCATATAAGGTAGACATACACCTATGAGTCATTCGTAGCCAGGATTAGAGCACAAATTTAATGAATCTTTCTTCAATTTAATTTATATAGGCATATAGTAAATTAATTAGGAGAGATATTTTTATGAAAAACTTGACAAGGACTTGTAAATAATTTAAGACTCTAGGATAACAACTTAATCCATTAAACTAAGTTAAGAGAGAGAGAGAGAGAAAGAGACAATATTCAAATGAAGTATTGAGAGACCTCATAATCTTAGGTTTAGAGGTCAATCAAGTCTAATAAAGTAATTTTGCTAAGTCAATTTTGTAAAACCCGACCCTATAAATACATGTCATGACATACATGCACTGAGTAGCATGTTATTATGCTAGGAAAGCACATAAGAAAAGACGAAACCCGATATCGTACCTAACGGTACACTTGAGTTGATTTCACCTCGAACTAGTTCAAATAGGAATTGTAGGATGAAATTTAATATTTTATAGTTCAGGAATGACTAAAAATGATTGTTCGGAGTTCGAGGGTTCATTTGGGGTAAAATTAGAAATTTTGATATTCAAGGGCAAATTCGTCATTTTGCCACCTAAGATAATAATTTGATCATGGAGTGAAATTTTTGACCAAGATTAACTATTTGGAGTATAATTTAATGATAGGAAGTGAAAAAGGTTTAATTCTGGTGATTTTTGGAGTGTAGGGGCAAAATCGTAATTTTACCACCCATGGACAAAATTTGAGATTTTGAGAGAATTTTGATCAAATTTGACAAATTGGAGAATGGTATGAGTATAAGGGATGAAAAATATGTCTATGGGCAATTTTTCAATTTTTGGGGCAAAAATGTAATTTTTGACTTTTACGGGGGCAAAAGTGTAAATTGCAAAAATTACTCCACCGAGACTTTGGATGAGTCTGAGAATTTTATCTAAGCTATGAATATATGAGACAAGTGTATGGTGAAAATTTGGAAACAAATGGATGAAATTTTAAAAATGGGCCAATGGGAAAGTGACACATGGCATTTTTTAATGAAATAATATTATTTTAATGAAAAGTCAGCCATTTAAACCCAAATTTTGAGTGCTGGCCGGCCATAAGGAAGAAAAACAGAGGAAATAGAGAGGAAAGGAAGAAGAAAAGAAAAACCAAAGAGAAACAAGAAAATTCAAAGAGAAATTCGCGGTTTTCGACCGTTTACGCGTCTAACGGTAAGATTTTTCGATTTTAGCTTGATTTCTACCTTTCCTATGCCTTTATTTCCATTTAGCATGCTTGAGGAGAGAGATCAAAAAGTGATATCAAGGGCTGGACGAAATTCTAGGAGAGAGAAATTGAAATTTTTAGGTTTTGATTTTTAGTTAAATTGATAGTTTTAGTTAGTTAAATGTGTTTAGAAATTAAATTGGGCAAGAAATCAGTAAATTTTCACAATACCCACTCTTGGCTGGATGCTCAATGCTGTACAATGATGATGAATTGATTTTATTCTAAGGAAAATGAAGAGAAATGATGAAAAACGATTAAACGTGATAGAAAAACAAAGTAGAAAATTTACCGAGTTAATGTCCCATTTTTGGCTGAATTTTCCAAGGAAGGGAGTGAGCTGATTTTGTTGTTTTTAGAAGGTTATTGGCTGATATTTAATGGTTAGAAATGTTGGAGAGAGAATGGGATGATTTAGAGCTAAAATGGAGCGCGTTAGCAATTTATCGGGCAAAGTGCCAAAAATAGGTTAATACCGCATTTAAGTCGTTTTAGGCTATTGCATTTCATACCATGCATTAGTATAGGATTTAAGTTAATTATATAGTGATTTAGCATCAATGTGATGAATTGTGTAAATTTTTGTAATGTGTCTAGGAGGAGAGCCTTCCGGAAAAGGCAAAGAAGTCGTACCCGACGAGTAGTGATCGGGGCGCTTGAAAGCTTTTATTTTGTACAAACGGTGAGTAAACTTATTATTATTGTAAATTATCTAGAGTTTATTTTAAATGCCCTTTTGTATTTTATGAAATGAGAACGAGATTAAAACGGGATTTTTGATGTTTTAGGAATAAATGTGACAAATAAAAATATATTGTATTGATTATGAAATTGAGTAATTGGAGGCTACAAATTGACTTGAAAAATATATATTTTCCTAGGAATGGCTTATGAGAAATGAGTATATGTGGCTATATTTTGTGAATGCATTGGGAAATTTATGTAAGTTGATTTTACTATGCAGGCTGGATAAATAAATAAAAGCCACGCTATACTGTCGAAATTTTATTAAAATTGGTGGGTTAGTCACTGCAGTGACGGGTTTCCGTGGACTGCCTATTAGAGGGGCACGGTAAACCCAGTTATATAGTTACTCCGGTTGTAGAGGCGAGGAGGGTAACTCCCGGGGTAGTATTAGAGCTCACTTCACGTCGAACCCCCACGTGAATGTGTAACTCGGCCAACGCCAAGGGACGGCTGGTTTTAAAAATAAAAATGTGTTTCACGTGTGAATATTTTAACACCCTTGGCGGACTCGGTTAGATGCCTCGGCCAAGGTATCCCCGAGGATTAGTTTTGGCTTGAGCCTTGTTTTAATAAAAGACATAAGCCTTAACAATTGTTTTGGTAAATTACAAATATTTTATGGTTTAAGAAATAAATTGAAAACATTATGAAATGGGTTGAAATTTATTGTTTAAACTTGCCTCCATTTTACTCGCCTTTAGATATTTATGATAATGTCTGTTTACTCATTGGGATTGCAAAATCTCACCCAACTCCTTTCCACCCATTTCAGGTTCAGTATAGACTGTAGATAGCTGATCTCATCGAGGACTACTATTGGATCTGCATTTTCCAAATCGTAGGTTCACAGTCCTCTTTACTTTTGTTTATTCGGGGGCCCTCTGGTTATTGTAAATTAAATTAAATATTTTGGCTTACTGTATTTCAGTATGTATAAATTTATTTAGCTTTTACGCTATAAAAATTATTCACGTATAATTTTATAAATATTGTTTTATAAGAAAATAGAATATTTCCCTTAATATTTCTTTTATTTTCTTATTTTATTCAAATAATCGTAATTTCGTTTTAAATGAAGATTTTAGACTTTTAAACTCATTTTGAATATGAATTATGTATTTTGTACTTGTATATTACGTTTTAGCCAGTTTTGAAATTTTTGAGAAAAAAATGACCAAAATACCCCTATGTGGCGAAAATTTTATTTTGATTGTTTTTGATCTAAAATAGTATATATTCTCTAAAGACTCGATATCTAACAATGATTGCTCACAAGAAAGGAAAGAAACTGATATGTAAGCCTTGCGGGGTTCCGGTTGGCATTCCGGATAATGAGTGTCAATCGGGACGTCGCGGCGATTGTCATGGGCCTGAGGGAGGTTCCGGGTCGTGACAAATTTAGATTAGTTTTTAAGGGTGATTAAATTTTGCTTTTTACTTTAACTTTTATTATTTGAATAAAATTAGGGTGTGTCAATTTTAGTAGTTAGCAAGTAAGAATTAAAACAATTCTCTGTAGGAACGATATTCTATTCATCATTATATTATTTTTTTGATTCGTATACTTGTGTGGGTAAAAAATTATACAACAGACAACAACATGAGTTGATTGATTTGATTTTCAAATTTCCATTACATGGACATAATCTTCAAGTTTCTATCTACTTACAAAAACTTATATGATTGAATTAGTTGGAAATAGAAATACAAACAAGTGAACTTTTTATTCATTTAGAAATTTCAAAATTAACTATTGTTAAATTATTTTAAATTTAGAAATTTTACAATTAACTATTGTTACATCATTTTAAATTGAATGTCTTAGATATTGTTAGGTGCAATTTAGTCAACTCTTTTGTTTATATTCTTTTTTTTTTTTAACTTTGTTTTAGGCCTTGTAGCTATTTTTTATTTATGGCTGGTTTGGCATATGCTCCTACTTTCTTGCGGTCGTGAAAACATTACTCGATAATTGTTTACTGATCAATATGATGTGTTTGGGTGTGGGATTGGGAATAAGTGTGATACTTTTTTTAGTTTATGCTTATGGTTATGGTTAAACGGTTTGAACATACCAAACAAGGGAAAATCATTGACTTGAAAATACTATGAGAACATTTTTTGAACAATATATATTAAATATATGACTTCCATATGTGACATTCTTATATGAAGAAAATGACGATGGTGTGCTTTAATGAAGTAAAATAGAGACTGATCATTTCAATAGTTGTTATTAAGTCATGAATGTTATTTATTCTGTACATAGGTATGTCTATGTATAGATTTTTCTTTTAAATGAAATAATGAACTTACTTTAAAGAATTAACATTTAATTTATGAAATAATGAACTTGCTATTAAAATTTATTTATACTGTTTATCCTTTGTTGTATTTTCCTGGAATTTTTTCTCTGATTCCCTAATAGCTGGATGCATGATGTCGTAAGTGGCCTTCAATTAGACACGAATGTTATTTATAATTCATAAGCAAGTTAAATATTTCATAAATAAAATATTATCAATAAATTGATATGTCATTATTTATTGATATGTCTTTTTGGTAAGGTGTTCGATGTATGTCTTTTAACAATATTTTTTTAAAATCATTTATAGGTAAAAAAAACTTTATTTATTAAAGCATATCTTGTATAAATGTCAAATTTTTGGGTTGTGACAAAGTTGCTGTGTACTTAATCTTTAGATTAAATTTAGGGTAAAATACCTTTAACCTCTAAAATTTTGATCGAAATTACACGGAGGTCTATTAATTTTCAAAACAGACACTCCACCCAAAAATGCAAACACTATTAACAAAAATTATGAAAATGCTAAGAAACCATTTCTTTCATTATTAATTTAAAAAACTATTATTATAATTTTTAAAAAAATGAAAAAAATAAGGAGCATCCCCCAAGGGGAGCTTCGGCCAGTGCTCTTAAGGGAGAAGAGCACCAATCGATGCTCCCCAAAGGAGGGAGAGGAGCACCAGGAGCCCCGATCAGGCTCCCCAAGGGGAGCACCAATGCTCCCAAGGGAGCACTAGATATGTATCTGGTGCTCCCTAAGGAGCCCTGATTAGGCTCATTACTCCTTTACGGAGCCTGATCAGAGCTCCCTAACGGAGCTCCAGTGTTCCCCAAATGGAAGCTTTTTTTTATTAATAAAAAATTAATAAAATTATCTAATAATAATTTTAAAAGTTAATGAAGGGTAAAATTATTTTTTTACCCTTGCCATATCAGCAAGTTGATGAAAACCTTAACGGTTGACTAACGACTAAACCTATGTGTCCAACGAAAAGTATTTTTTAGAACAGAGTGTCAATTTTAAAAACTAATGGATCTCCATATAATTTTGATCAAAACTTGAGGGAGGACGAGTATTTTACCCTTAAATTTATGTACTGCAACTTTTACCACTTTAGCTATCAGTCACTTTTCTTTGCTTAATTTTTTCAGTAGTTTCCCATGTCCTTCTTCACTCACGATTAGAAGAATTGAGCATTGCTACGTATAAAGTAATTTCTACTTCCTTCATATTTCACTTGCTGATTTAATGTTTTTTGTTTCATAGAATTTCATTTGGTTATTTGTCATGGTATAAAATCATTATATTCAATCTTTAGAACATGTTTATGCTCTTATTTTGCAAATTTTTTATTATAAATATTACTATATTATATTTCTTTTTTTATCTTTTTATAGTATTTATGTTATTTAGATTGTCTATATATTAATGAGCCAAACATTTCTTTTATTAATTTTATCCTTTTATTATATTTTTTAAAGATGTTCTATATAAAATGAAGTTTGCTTAATATTTGTATAATCTGTTTTTTGTAGATTCTTTTGCAGTATGTTCAATTATTTCTAACTCAACATAAACCCAAGTTGTCAACCATGTATTGTAAAGTGTCTTAACTTACTTCCCCTTTTGATTGCTGCGTTTTTATTTGTTTTTTTTTTTTTTCTATTTCTTGATTTTTTAAGCTAACTTTTATAATTATTTTATACGCAAATTAATATTATATTGATGATAGCTTTTTCTTTAACCAAAATAGTTAATATTTTAGGTTTTTGTGCACATGGTATGCTTATTCATTCATAATCTCAATTCTTATATAATATTTTATTTCTGCACTTCTTTTGACAATTTTTGCTTTGTATATTTTAATGGATCAACATAGTCAATGCGAACAAAACAAATATAATAGGATAAAAATATTGAAAGTTAAAGAATTCCATCCTCTTAAAAAATCTATTATTTCCCATACACCAATAATTGAGAGTGGTAGTCGATTTCCCAGATGTGGAGATCTATGGAATCCCACCTTGATGTATAATGCTAAGTTAGCAATTTTTAGGTGGGCAAATGTCACATCCCATTTCTGGATGGATCTTGAACGACACATGGACCTACGTGAGTATGGCTGTCACGACCCGGTACTCCCCTCGAGCCCGTGACAACCGTCGCGGTGTCCCGGTGGACACTCATTGCCCGAAATGTCAACCCGAAACCTCGCAAGTCTTTACTATCAGCTTCTCATTTTTCTTGTGAGCAACCATTGTCAAATATCGTGTTCTAAAAGATTTTAAAATGTTTCCAACTAAAAATAAATAAAATATTAATTTTTATCTCACAGAGGTATTTTGGTCATTTTTTTCTCAAAATTTTTGAAACTGACTAAAACGTAATATACAAGTACAAAACACATAATTCATATTCAAAATGAGCTTAAAAGACTAAAATCTTCATTTAAAATGAAATTACAGTTATTTCAATATAATAAGAAAATAAAAGAAATATTAAGTAAAATATTATATTTTCTTATAAAACAATATTTATAGAGTTATACGTGAATAAATTTTATAGCGTAAAAGCTAAATAAATTTATACATACTGAAATACAGTAAGCCAAAATATTTAATTTAATTTACAATAACAATAGGGCCCCCGAATAAACAAAAGTAAAGAGGACTGTGAACCTACGGTTTGGAAAATGCAGATCCAACGGTAGTCCTCAATGAGATCAGCTATCTACAGCTTATACTGAACCTGAAATGGGTGGAAAGGAGGGTGGTGAGATTATAAAATCTCAATGAGTAAACAGACATCATCATAAATATCTAGAGTTGAGTACATGGAGACAATAAAATAAATCATCATAAACTAGGTCACAGCATAAGAATACATTTCATTTAAAATATGTAAAGAGGCTTATGAATCTCATAAAAACTAGGCTTGTGCCATAAATCCATTCTCGGGGACAACTTGGCCTAGGCATCCTACCAAGACTGCCAAGGCTATTAAAATTCACATTTCACATAAATCATGTTTTTGTTTTGAAAACATAGCCATTCCTTGGAGTTGGCTGAGTTCCCCCTCACGTGGTGGTTTGGCGTGAAGTGAACCCGAAGCTTTACCCTAGGAGATACCCTACACGCCTCTCCGTTCGAGGTAAGAATATAATAGGGTTTACTGTGCCCCTCTAAAAGGCTGGTCCACAGAAACCCCCTACTGCAGTGATTAATTAATATATATAATCCATCATACAATAAAACTCAATAACATGATATGGCAATTTTGTAATTCACAGTCTTTCAAGGCAATCAAACAATTCGCATTTCAATACAATTGCCAACTAGCCAATCATGCCCGATTTTTCATAAGCCAATCAATTTAAACAATCAAATTGCCACAATTAACAGTCTCCGTGTACTCTATTTTTCAAAATCACTATTAATTTCAAAACAATTTATAATTTAATTTAATTGAAACACATTTATTCATAAAACATGTAAATTTACCTTTTTAAATTTCTTTTTCCATAGAATTCATGAAATCATCTAAAAACCACCCTAAATAATTAAAATGATAGTAAGTTTACTCACAATGTCTAGAATGCAAACTTTCGACGCACTCTGTCTACTAGTCCTCGGATGCAATTTCCTTGCCTTTATCGGAGGACTCACCACCTTGACACAGTACAAAATCGAGAAATTCACTACATTGGTACTAAATTGAAATTAAACTAATTTAGACTATTAATGCATAATATGGAATGCAAAAATGCACCGGTAACTATCTAAACTCGGTATTGGCGTAATTCATCTTATCACCCGATTAAATTACTAACGCATCCAATTTAATCTCAAATTAACTTTTTTCAGTTTCTATACCTCAATTGCACCCAAATTGACTTAATGTCTCTCAGTGTGGTGCAAATTATCAGTCTCGATAGTAAATTACGAAAATACCCCTAATGGGTAAAAATTCATATTTTTGCTCTAAAAATTTCATTATTTTTCTAGGCTCATAATTCATCATTTCTTAACCAATTCTCCTAGAATAAAAATCAAACTCATCCTCACTCATACATGGTAAATTCGGCCATTAATGGTTGTGGGAGAAAATAAATTCTTTTCTTGTTGTTTTGTTTCTAAATATGTTAAACTAACTAAAAACACTAACATAACTTAAAATCAAATTAATCTAACAACTTTCTCTCTCCTAACCCATTTTGATCAGCCAACAATTCATCATAAAAACATGTAATTTAAGCATGGAAAATAAGGAGAAATGCTTAAGGAAAATAGATTTCAAGCTTAAGTTGAAAAATCCTACCTTTTTCACTTGTTTTTCTTGATTTTCCACACTTTTTCTCTTGAAATTCCTCACCTAGGGTTTGTTATTCCTCTCTTTCTCTCTCTTCCTTGCTTGGCCGAATATTTGGAGAGTAATGGGCTGATCTATGCTATTTTTTACTTAAATAATAAAATATCCTAAGCTTGACACATGGCATTTTTGATTGGTCTATTTTTAAAATTTTAAAAATTTAAAAATTTTATCTCCACCACATGATTAGTCAAGGGTCAAAGATGAAGATAAAGGAAGACCATGTGTTGGAAAAAATATCCTGATGGTGGAAAATTACAATTTTGCCCCTGGGGTGGCAAAATTATCATTTTACCGTTTTACTCCAAATTATACCGAAATTAAACTTTTTCACTTCTAAACTTCAAATCATACTCCAATAAGTCAAATGGGGTCAAAAAAATCTTTTCTAAAATTTTCATTTTGTCCTCAGGTGGCAAATGACCATTTTGCCCCTAGATAGTGAAAATTCCGATTCGACTCCAAATTGATCCTCAAACTCCGAATTACCATTTTGAGTCATCCTTGGACTGTGACGATCTTAATCTAACCTTAAAATTCCTATTTGATCTAGTTCGAGGATTAAATTAACTTTGTTGTACCTCTAGGTACAATACCAACTTTTGTAAATTTTTCGAGACTCTCCTAGCATACAATCATGCTATCATCACATGTACGTCATGAATAGTATTTTATAAGGTAGGGCTTTACAGCACTACCCCCCTTAAAAAAAAATTTTGACCTCAAAATTTCACTTACCGGATTCGAAGAAAAGATGTGGATATTGGTTTCTCATTTAGCCCTCGGCTTCCCACGTCATCTCCTCCATTCAAGCATTCTTCCACAATACTTTCACTATTGGAATGCTCTTGTTCCTTATCACTCGATCCTTTTGATCTAGAATACGTACAGGTTGCACCTTGAACTTCAAATCCTCATGCAACTCAATGGGAGGTGTCTCTAAAATGTGGGAGGGATCGGGAACATACTTTTGCAACATCGAGACGTGGAAGACATTATGAATCCGATCTAACTCTGGGGGTAATTCAAGTCTGTAAGCCACTGGCCCAATCCTTTCAATGATACAAAAGGGTCCAATGTATCTTGGATTGAGCTTTCCCCTCTTCGCGAATCGAATCACACCTTTCATCATCTAATAAATACCACAAATTATCACAATAGTATAATCAAATAAGATTTAATACTTGAAAATTTCAAATTATTACCTTTCCAAGGAGAAACCTTAAGAAAAACTTTATCGTCAACTTCAAACTCAAAATCTTTCCTTTGTTTATCTGAATAATTCTTCTGCCTATCTTGAGCTGTCTTTAATCGCTCTCGGATAACCTTGACCTTATCATTTGTCAGATCAATCAATTCCACATTCACCAATTTCCTCTCACCTACTTCATCCCAACAGAGTGGAGTTCGGCACTTCCTTCCATACAAAGCCTCGTATGGTGCCATCCCGATACCAGACTGAAAACTATTATTATACGCGAACTCCACCAATGGCAAGTGTTTGTCCCAACTCCCAATAAAGTCAATGACACAAGCCCGTAACATATCCTCCAAGGTCTGAATAGTTCTCTCAAATTGACCATCTGTCTGCGGATGAAAGGCAGTACTAAATCTCAATTTAGTTCCAAGAGCTTCCTGAAATTTCGACCAAAATCGAGAAGTAAACCGAGGGTCTCGATCTGACACAATAAAAACTGGAACTCCATGCAATCTCACAACCTCATCTATATAAAGCCTTGCCAGCCTCTCAATAGAATACGTGCTATGGATAGCCAAGAAATGGGCGGACTTAGTCAATCTATCCACAATCACCCAAATAGCATCCTTCCCACTTTGTGTCCGCGGCAAACCCAATACAAAGTCCATAGTCACGTGTTCCCACTTTCATTCAGGAATCGGTAAAGGTTGAAGAGTACTTGACGGTTTTTGATGCTCCGCCTTAATCTGTTGGCATGTGAGACATTTAGCTACAAACTCTGCTATGTCTCGTTTCATACCCGACCACCAATAACTGTCTTTAATAGTCCGATACATCTTGGTGCTTCCGGGATGTAAAGCGTAGGCAGAAGAATGAGCTTCCTCCAAAATAGCTCGTCTCAACTGATTATCCTTAGGGACACAAATTCGGTCTCTAAGCATCAAAGTACCATCATCGTTGAGTCTAAACTCACTAGTTTCTCCATCTTGTAACTTTTGAACTTCCCGTTTCAACCAATCATTAGATTTCTGTAAATCTCTAATCTGATTCAACAATGAAGGTCTCACGACAAAACTAGCAAGTAGGGTTCCATCCTCACCATTATTCAATTGGATCCCTAGAGATTTCATCTCAAGTAACATCAAAAAATAAGAACTCCGAAGTGTTGCTAACGACGATGAGGATTTACGACTTAAGGCATCCGCTACCACATTTGCTTTTCCCGGATGATAATCAATCACTAAGTCATAATCCTTAATCAACTCCAACCATCGTCTCTGTCTCAAGTTAAGGTTTTTCTGGGTGAGCAAATACTTCAAACTCTTATGATCAGTAAAAATTCGACAACGTTCACCATATAAATAATGTCTCCAAATCATCAATGCGAAGACTACTGCTGCTAACTCCAAGTCATGAGGAAGGTAATTCGTCTCATGCTTTTTCAACTGTTGGGAAGCGTAAGCTATTACTTTCTCATCCTGCATCAATACACACCCTAATCCCAACTTAGATGCATCACTATATACCACAAATTCTTTTCCACTAACAAGAAGTGTTAAAACAGGAGCGGAGGTTAACCGATTCTTTAGCTCCTGAAATCGATTCTCACAAATATCATCCCACTCATACTTAACTCCTTTACGAGTCAAACGAGTCAAAGGAGCTGCTATCAAAGAAAATCCCTGAACAAATCTTTGGTAATAACCAGTTAAGCCAAGGAAACTACGAATCTCAGTTACTGTTCTCGGTTGCTCCCATTGCAAGATTGCCTCAATCTTCTTAGGATCGACATAAATTCCAGCTCCGGACACCACATGTCCCAAGAAAACCACTTCCTTCAACCAGAATTCACATTTAGAGAACTTGGCATAGAGTTGCCTCTCGCGCAAAGTTTGCAACACAATGCGCAAATGGACAGCATGTTCATCATCATTCTTCGAATAAACCAGGATGTCATCTATGAATACTATCACAAACTTATCCAAGTATGGATGGAACACCCTGTTCATAAGATCCATAAAAACTGTCAAGGCATTAGTCAAACCAAACGGCATCACTAGAAACTCATAATGCCCATAAAGCATCCTGAAGGCAGTCTTGGGTACATCCTACTCCTTAATCCTCAACTGATCGTACCCAGATCTTAAATCAATCTTAGAGAATACCATAGCACCTCGTAATTGATCAAAAAGATCATCTATCTGGGGTAAAGGGTATTTATTCTTGATGGTCACTCGATTCAGCGACGGTAATCGATACACAATCGAAGAGTGCCATCCTTATTCTTTACAAATAGGACTGGTGCTCCCCAAGGAGAAATGCTAGGGCGAATGAAACCTTTATCCACCAAATCTTGCAATTGGACTTTCAATTCCTTTAACTCTATCGGAGCCATTCTATATGGAGGAATAGAAATAGGTGCGATACTCGGAAGTAAATCAATAGGGAACTCAAGCTCTCGATCAGGAGGTAGTCCCGATAAATCATCAAGAAATACATCAGGAAACTCACTTACTATTGGGACATCCTCTAACTTAGGTTCCCCTTTTGAAGTATCAATCATGTATGCCAAATAAGCCGGATACCCTTTTTGCACTAATTTTTAAGCTTTGATGGCCAAGATTACACAAGATGGTAATACTCGACGTTCCCTTACAAACACAATCTCTGCTCCCTTCAAATTTCAAAGAACAACTTCTTTTCGAAAACAATCCACGTTCACCTGATGTGCAGTTAACCAGTCCATACCCAATATTAAATCAAAATCCAAGATCTCTAGAGGAATTAAGTCACTCCTAAATTCTTCCTCACCTACCCTGACCCCACAGTCTCTATAACAAGTATTTCTAATCAACTGTTCTCCTAGAGGGGTATGCACTACAATTTCTCCCTCTAATGGTGACAGGTTTCTATCAGCAATTGATGCAAATGTCGTACTCACATAAGATCTCTCTGAGCCAGAATCTATCAAAACATAAGCATCTTTATCAAATAAAGACATAATACCTGTCACTGCTCCAGGTTGGACCCGTGCCTCATCATCCATCACAGCGAAAACTCTTATCGAAGTACGAGTCTGTGGTCTCGAAGGTGGATGCGTCGGGGTATTACTCTCCACACCGGACTGTATGGCTACTCCCTGTCTCGGTGGTAACCCAGAAGAATCTCTCCTCTGCATATCAGTGCGAGCTGGTGGAGATGATGCAGCTACAGTGGCTCGTCCTAACCGTGGGTAATTACTCCTAATATGACCCGGCTGACCACAATGAAAACATAATGCAGGCCCCCTACACAGCCCAACATGATAATTTCTACAATTTTTGCATTTGTTAGAACCTCCGAAACTCTTCCCAGAACCAGTCATAGCAGATCTGCTAAACCTCAAAGGTCTTTGCTGTGATGGTGGAAATAGAGGTCGAGGAGATGTCACGGAAACAGAAATAGTGCTCCTTGAAGTCGCTGAGTCCTGGCCTCTTTTTACTGGCTGACTAGAAGACATAGCAGGATTCCTCCTTTTTGCAAACTCAGTCCGAATCCTCCTATTCTCAGTCACAAGTTTCTCAGCCCATAAAGCCATCTCTACCACCTCCTTATGTGGCTCCCTACCAATCACTATCATTCGCTCTCTAATCTCATTACAGAGCCCTTCCTCGAAATAGCTGGCCTGATCCTGCTCAGATTTCACCAGATCCGACACATATAACATCAACTCGTTAAAACGAGTTTCGTACTCCTCTATAGTTAGATTCCCCTGTTTGAAACTTAGAAATTCTCTATTCTTTTCTTTCTGATGAAAATAATTGAAATACTGACCATCGAATTCCCTGAGAAAATCAGACCATGTCTGAGGAGTAGTGGAACGGGACTTCACCGAATTCCACCAGGTACGAGCCCTCTTCTCTTATAATCTCGTAGCCACCATCAACTTCATGTCGTCATCTAATCCCATATCAGAGAGAGTCTCTGAAACCTGATTAATCCAGTCCTTTGCCACAGTGGCATCCAACTCACCCGCGAAAGACACACAACTGAGCTGTCTAGCCTCCTTTAGCTTCTTAGAAATGGATACATCCTGTACTGGTGGTGGAACTAAAGGAGTAGCTGGAGGCACTATAGGTGGAACTTGACCAGTCTGAGCTTGACCAGCCATTGCGGTAAAGAAAGATGCCAATGCCTGTGCTACCTCAGTAGGCATGGCGAGAATACCAATAGGTGGCTGAGGAGGTGGAGGATGTGGAGGATTCTCGGCCTGCTCAGCAGCAGGTGCTGCCCGAATGGTGGATGTAGCTGATTCCTCCTCTACTGTATCTGGCTGATGACGTTAGGAACGACCTCGTCCCCTCCACACCGATCTAGTGAGAGGTGGGCGTCCGCGTCGAGGAGGCATTATAATCTATAAAAGAATACGAGAAAGTTTAGGTAACCTTAGGCTCTATATGCAGATGCATGCATTCTATTTTACCTAACCTAACCTAACTTAATTCGGGACCACACTGATATTGTAAATTTTTTAAAACAACTTTAAAACTAAAAACTTTGATATTTAAAACCAAAGGCTCTGAACCAATCGAATTGTCATGACCCGGTACTCCCCTCGAGCCCGTGACAACCGTCGCGGTGTCCCGGTAGACACTCATTGCTCGAAATGTCAACCCGAAACCCCGCAGGCTTTACTATCAGTTTCTCATTTCCCTTGTGAGCAACCATTGTCAAATATCGTGTTCTAAAAGATTTTAAACTGTTTCCAACTAAAAATAAATAAAATATTAATTTTTGTCTCACAAAGGTATTTTGGTCATTTTTTTCTCAAAATTTTTGAAACTGGCTAAAACATAATATACAAGTACAAAACACATAATTCATATTCAAAATGAGTTTAAAAGTCTAAAATCTTCATTTAAAACGAAATTACGGTTATTTGAATAAAATAAGAAAATAAAAAAAATATTAAGTAAAATATTCTATTTTCTTATAAAACATTATTTATAGAGTTATACATGAATAATTTTTATAACGTAAAACCTAAATAAATTTATACATACTGAAATACAGTAAGCCAAAATATTTAATTTAATTTACAATAACAAGAAGGCCCCCGAATAAACAAAAGTAAAGAGGACTGTGAACCTACAGTTTGAAAAATGCAGATCCAACGGTAGTCCTTGATGAGATCAGCTATCTACAGCCTATACTGAACCTGAAATGGGTGGAAAGGAGGGTGGTGAGATTATAAAATCTCAATGAGTAAATAGACATCATCATAAATATCTAGAGTTGAGTACATGGGGACAATAAAATTAATCATCGTAAACTGGGTCACAGCATAATAATACATTTCATTTAAAATTTGTAAAGAGGCTTATGAATCTCATAAAAACTAAGCTTGTGCCATAAATCCATTCTCAAGGACACCTTGGCCTAGGCATCCTACCGAGACCACCAAGGCTATTAAAATTCACATTTCACATAAATCATGTTTTTATTTTGAAAACATAGTCATTCCTTGGCGCTGGCTAAGTTCCCCCTCATGTGGTGGTTTGGCGTGAAGTGAACTCGAAGCTTTACCCCAAGAGATACCCTACGCGCCTTTCCGTTCGAGGTAAGAATATAATGGGGTTTACTGTGCCCCTTTAAAAGGCTGGTGCATAGAAACCCCCTACTGTAGTGATTAATTAATATATATAATCCACCATACAATAAAACTCAATAACATGATATGGCAATTTTGTAATTCACAGTCTTTCAAGGCAATCAAACAATTCGCATTTCAATACAATTACCAACTAGCCAATCATGCCCGATTTATCATAAGCCAATCAATTTAAACAATCAAATTGCCACAATTAACAGTCTCCGTGTACTCTATTTTTCAAAATCGCTATTAATTTCAAAACAATTTATAATTTAATTTAATTGAAACACATTTATTCATAAAACATGAAAATTTACCTTTTTAAATTTCTTTTTCCATAGAATTCATGAAATCATCTAAAAACCACCCTAGATAATTAAAATGACAGTAAGTTTACTCACAATGTCTAGAATGCAGACTTTCGACGCACTCTGTCTACTGGTCCTCGGATGCAATTTCTTGCCTTTATCAAAGGACTCACCACCTTGACACAGTACAAAATCAAGAAATTCACTACATTGGTACTAAATTGAAATTAAACTAATTTAGACTATTAATGCATAATATGGAATGCAAAAATGCACCGGTAACTATCTAAACTCGGTATTGGCGAAATTCGTCTTATCACCCGATTAAATTACTAACGCGTCCAATTTAATCCCAAATTAATTGTTTTTCAGTTTCTATACCTCAATTGCACCCAAATTGACTTAATGTCCCTCAGTGTGGTGCAAATTATCAGTCTCGATAGTAAATTACGAAAATACCCCTAATGGGTAAAAATTCGTATTTTTGCACCGAAAATTCCTATTATTTTTTTAGGCTCATAATTCATCATTTCTTAACCAATTCTCCTAGAATAAAAATCAAACTCATCCTCACTCATACATGGTAAATTCGGCCATTAATGGTTGTGGGAGAAAATAAATTCTTTTTTTGTTGTTTTATTTCTAAATATGCTAAATTAACTAAAAACACTAACATAACTTAAAATCAAATTAATCTAACAACTTTCTCTCTCCTAACCCATTTTGATCAGCCAACAATTCATCATAAAAACATGTAATTTAAGCATGGAAAATAAGGAGAAATGCTTAAGGAAAATAGATTTCAAGCTTAAGTTGAAAAATCTTACCTTTTTCACTTGTTTTCCTTGATTTTTCACACTTTTTCTCTTGAAATTCCTCACCTAGGGTTTGTTCTTCCTCTCTTTCTCTCTCTTCCTTGCTTGGCCGAATATTTGGAGAGTAATGGGCTGATTTATGCTTTTTTTAGTTAAATAATAAAATATCCTAAGCTTGACACATGGCATTTTTTAATTGGTCTATTTTTAAAATTTTAAAATTTTAAACATTTTATCTCCACCACATGATTAGTCAAGAGTCAAGGATGAAGATAAAGGAAGACCATGTGCTGGAAAAAATGTCCTGATGGTGGAGAATTACAATTTTGCCCTTGGGGTGGCAAAATTACCATTTTACCCTTTTACTCCAAATTCTACCGAAATTAAACTTTTTCACTTCTAAACCTCAAATCATACTCCAATAAGTCAAATTATACTCCAATAAGTCAAATGGGTCGAAAAAATCTTTTCTAAAATTCCCATTTTGTCCCCAGGTGGCAAATGACCATTTTACCCCTAGATAGTGGAAATTCTGATTCGACTCCAAATTGATCCTCAAACTCCGAATTACCATTTTGAGTCATCCTTGGACTGTGACGATCTGAATCTCCCCTTAAAATTCCTATTTGATCTAGTTCGAGGATTAAATCAACTTTGTTGTACCTCTAGGTACAATACCGACTTTTGTAAATTTTTCGGGATTCTACTAGCATACAATCATGCTATCATCACATGTATGTCATGAATAGTATTTTATAAGGTCGGGCTTTACAATGGCCTACTAGGCCCAAGCAAGCCTAAATCCATAAATGCATGGACTAGTCATTCGTTCCATTCGCAAACATAAATTCATCCATAGTCAACATATATATTAATTCATCAAGGCTAACTTTTTACGGAACTTCTCAATGTAATGTGTGGTTTTGATCATATATCATGTAAGTATTCACAATGTTAAACATCTATGGTTTGACACCATCCCATACTTATATTTCTATGGTTTATCCACCATAGTCTCAACATCAACATGCACCCATATTTGAGGCTTGACACAATATGCAGAAGTGCAAACAAGTTTATCAACATTATTTACATAACAAAGTTCGTTATCAACAAGATAGTTCAAAACTAGACTAGACACACTACAGAGTGCACACCAATAAAGGCTAGAACAATAAGCTAAAACAAGTCACCTAGCCAAGCAATTTATTGATCTGAGGGAAAAATAACGTGTGAGTCACAAAAATTTCGTGAGTGGACACGGGGAAAGGGACAAGCCATGGGGGAAGAGTTTTGTAATAAACAATAAGTTGCAAAACAACATAATAATCATATAAATCTTTTCAGCAGTCATAAACACATTTGATAACTTTAAATGCATAAATATAAGGTCCATATACAAGCTCAACTTACAAAACATTTGCAATGAGATAATGAATGGTAACCTTTGACCCTTCAAGCTTAACAACAAACATGCAAATCAAGAATGTGTAATTCATTTAAGAACTCATATTTTCATTTCCATATAAACACAACAATTATCAATTGCTAACCATAAGCGTCACAATACCCAATATACAATAACACATCAATACATGCCATATCAAATTATGGGGAAAATGGGAACTTTCACCCAACTCATCTCTATGGTACTCTTACACCCACACCGAGATTCATAAAGAGGGGAAAAGTGATACAATGCCCAACTTAACCCTGTGGTATTCTTAACCCCACACTAGGACTGGTGCTAATATACAAAAAGGGAAAAGATTGTAGGTTGGCCACACTTAACCCTATGGTATTCTTACTCACACATCAAGACTAGAGCCAATCAAAATACAATCATGGGAAGTGGAGACCTTCTCAATCCACATCACAACACCAATCATGAGAATGTGGAGACCTTCTCAATCCACATTCATAGTACTCATATGGAAGAGCAATTCAATTAACCACAATCACTATCTCAACTAATATATGATACCTACACTAACTCGGAGGTCAGAGTAATCGAGAGAACTATTCAAAACAGTGAAAAGGCTTGTTCCCTCTTGTTGAAAACTAATGCATAGTAGGATATTTACTTATACATAATAGTTTTGAAAGCCATTTCAAAACATTTTCTCATTCACAAACATATTTTTCCTTAGTTAAATATTTATGGCAACAATGCTCATAACAAATCCATCAAATCATGCAATCATGCTTTCAACATTACATATTTAAATAGTTTTTAAAATGGTGTACCCACTCACCTTAAAAGTTGATTTCCACAACGTACATGAAATACTACTCCAACGACATTTTTTGGAATTTCAACGGTTCTTAAATATCCAAATAAATATTTCAATTAATACTTAGTCTAGGAATCATATAATAATCATTCTATGCTACTTAGAAACTATTCGAGTTCGACTAAGCTAATTTTTCTAAACTAAATCTACTACTCATGAAAATACCCATTCATACAAACCCATAATATCAACATTTTTAACTTAGCTGAGCTCTAGTAAGTGAGAAAATCCACCCAAATCCTTTAGTTTGCAAACATTAATAATTCTGGAACAATAGACCATATGTTCATAATAAAAAATCTGAGATTTAAAGATTCAAGAGTGGGAAAAATCTCTTTTTCCTTTAAAACACAAAGCCAAGCTCAAAACTTTCAAAAATGGTGATTTTGAGTAAAAATAAGAGTGAGAAGGCTTAAAGTTTTGAAATTACCTTTCAAAACATGAAATCTATATGTTCACCTAAGGATTTCCTAACTTATCATCATACATCAAAGGTGGGATTTCACAACAAATAAATGTCATGTTTTGAGCATTTTGAACTTAATGAATGGGGAATGTTTTGTTATCATCAAAAACATATGGAGTCAACACTCTCCCTTTTTTTTTATGACGACAAAACAGTCCTAGATTAAGAGTGCAATGTTTATTAAGGGAAAAAAAAATTATGTGTAGATTTGGGGATTGTTCCCCCTAAATATGTGTCTTAATAAAATTATCCAATATAAAGGCATGTAAATAGAGGCATTTAATCATAAGAACATGTATGTGTATATATATATATATATAATCATTGTTAAGCCATTCAACACAATTCCATCATAAACTTTAACACAGCATAAACCATATAAGCATAAAGCATATAAGCATTATTCAATATAAAACACACCACAAAACAATAACTTAAAAAAACTGAGTTTATTTTTCCTACCAGCTTACTTCCTACTCCTACCCTTACCCTTCCTAATTTTTCCCCTTTTTGTCATCATTCAAAAGAGGGTCCTAAGCAGAATTTAAAGAGGGTAAGGATTCATCCATGCCAAAATGCACTTTTAGAGGCTTAAAAGAGAACTAGATGAATAGTCAGATGATGAGGATGAAAAGGTAGACGTGGATGAGATAACTTGGGGGGCTACAAGCTTAGAAAGTTAGTTAGTGGAGGTTAAGGCCAATCTTGCTGATTTTCTTCTCTTTAAGGTGGTGGTCTTAGTAGCCATTGTTTTTGTGATACCCCAACTTCTATAGGCTTGTAACTAAGTATAGATGTAATAATATGAGCTAGGGGTAGTTTCGTCATTTTCTCTAATAAGCTTTCAGAAGAAAGTTTTATGATATTTTAAGACCTAAATAGGCATAAGACAGTATAAATGATGTGTGCTGATGAAAACACGAAGAAAACTAGAAGTTTCAACAATTTTCATAATAGGGGCAAAATGGTCATTTTTCACCTTGGGTTAAAATTTTAAGTTTTTATGAACCCGAGCATGTTTAGACCATTATGGATATTGTCCCAGTGTTAAAAGAGCAAAAATATTACATAAAAGATTGGAGGAGAGTAAGTTAATTGGTGGAAGGGCATTTTCGTAATTTTAAAGGAAAGGATAAGATTGCCTATAAATACCTTGAATTTCCAGCAGCTTCTTGAATTTTCCAGCAGCTGGTCTTCTTCTTCCCTTCTCCTCTCTCACGTTTCTTCAAACTCCATGGAAGCTTGATTTTCAATCTTCCACAACTTTCTCTCTCTAGCTCCAATTTTCATGCTTTTGGTGCACCCTTCCATAAACCCTTGTGCTATTTCATCTTCTCACTTCAAAAACCTTGAAATATCTTGTTTTCATAGTTTCTCTCACTAGTTGGGCATTCTAAAGAGAGAAAGAGAGAATCACTCCATTGATTTGGAAGCTATTGGAAGAGAATCCAACTACAAAGGAACCCTAGGGTGAGTGATGCACCAAGTTTGATTTTTAGCTGTAGAAAATGGCTAGTAATTGTGATTTATGAGCTGTTTTATTGTTTAGTATGTTCATTACTTTTTAGTGATTAAGATAGTGAACATAGATAGCCATTTAAAGTGGCAATTGAAAACTAGCTAAGAGATAGCTTTGAGAGTTCATAGTGTGTAAATTAATCTATTGTTTATGTTAATGTGATCCTAGGTTTTTAAGGAAGCACCATCATTCCAATTGGATCATTAGGGGAATTTGAGTCAACTAAAGATTCTACAATCAATTGGTGAGTGGACTACCTTCAAAACTGATTTTGGGAATATGATGGATTTCACAAAGTGTTTGAATGATTTTATACAATTTTTCATGAAAATGAATGCCTTGGGAACAAGCTTTTGAGAAAAGGTTTATGTTATGAAATGTGATTATTATGGATTTCTATGTGGCTGCATTATGTTGATATACATATATGCTTGAGTATAATGTTGTGTAATTATATTGACTCGGCTATGTGCGAGTAGGGAGTGCGCATAAGCCGAGGATGACCCGGTTATGTGCGAGTAGGGAGTGCGCATAACCCGGTGATGACCCAGCCATGTGCATCAGCCATGAGCTGGTGATGATGATGATGGGATGGTGTGATGATGATGATGGGTATATATGTATATATATATATATATATGTAAATATGTGTGTTATAGGAAATTGATGGATAATGGGTTATGGTTGTAATGCATGTGAAACTTGACATGTTAAACCTTGAGAAATTGTTATGTGTTTTCATGTTGGTTTGGACCTTTTGGCAGGGTGGTTTTTCCTTTGGGAGAAAGGTAAATTTTGCATTGATGCCCTGTATTTTGCTGCAGCGAGAATGACACTGTAGCTTCTCGCTTCAGCGAAAAACTTTCTATTTTCTGGGTTACAATTTCACTGCAGTGAGAAACATTTTGTTTTTGGGTAGAAATTTCGCTGCAGCGAGATTCAATCTCGCTGCAGCAAAAAACTTTATGTTTTGGTCTCTTATCTTGTCTAATTGCTGCCCTATCTTTCACTTCTTTGCTACCATATGGGAGCATGGACTTCCAACATTAAGGATTAAAAGAGTTAAGTTTAAAATGAGGAGGTTGAGTGATAAACCCTCGGTCAGTTGAGAAACCCTCGTTCGGTTAATAACTAAATCCCAACGTCGTTGCAACAGAAATTCATTCTCGCTACAGCGAGAATGCCTTTCCGCTGCAACAAAAATTCGTTGTCGTATTTGACTTGCTTGTGTAATATTGAAGTTTTCATTCTTCGAATGGTTTGTTATGTATGGGTCCTTGATTTTCAAATGATTAATCATTTAAGGGCTTGATGAGGGGTTTTTAATAAGAATAGAAACAAATTGCATTGTTTTGAAAAAAGAATGCATCATGATTTCATTAAAGATTCCTTATGGTATGCTTGTTCCCTTCCTTGTTCACTCACTGGGTTTATACTCACCATTTTTAAATTCATATTTTCAGATCACGAGGCAGTCGGTAACTAGGACGAGGTGTCCTTGTAGACCTGTGTCCATCTTTTGGTAGGTGTCTCGGTATTCAGTAGCTGTACATTCATCCAAGTCTCTCCGCTGGAAGTCGAGTGTTATTTTGTTTCGTATAGACAAACTTAATGTAAATTATTAGAATACATGTTGTAGACATTGTATGTAAATTTTTAAGGAGTAATGCCAGTACGAGTTGGCAATGTATATCACTATTTTGATTCAAAAGTATGAAATATGACTTAACGATATTTGATGGAATGATGAGTAGGATAAATCGATAGGCTTGCTTGGGCTTAATAAACTACGTTTATTGGGCCTTTGCGTCGGTCATGGCCCAAAAATTTGGGTCGTGACAGTTTGTTTGCCTTTACTAGTAGGTTTCTAAGAAATTGGCCTAGCAACTACTGTCCTCCCCTTGTCCTAGACTGGTTGAGTGATAGTTTCTTCTAGTTTTTTCTAGACTAACTAAGCTTTTTGTTCCATCTTGCTCTTTCTCTTTCTTGATCAGCTTTAGCCTCTTTCAACAAATCATTGATGAATTGAGATACCTCTCTCTCTTTTGATTCAGTGGAGAATTACTATTCCTTTTTTCTAGTGGTGGCTGTTCTTCATTCAGCTTTGCTATTTCACCTATTGCTTCTTCCTCTTATTTATTTCTTTCTGTGATTGGCTCATTTTCCTTCTCTTTCTTGCACAGCTTTTTCTATGTTAGAATCTTTCTAGTTATTCTGATTCATGTCTTCATTTTCAGATATTTTTTTTCCAATTTTCTCTTCATGATCAAAAGCAAGAACCTCAAACTACTCTACAATAGTTCTCTCAATCCAGGCACTTGTTGCTTGAGCTTCAATGGTAGGGGGTTTAGTTCCTTTGTCTTGGTGAAGAAAAGCTTCAAATTATTGTAGTTTTCCTTCAATTATTGTTATCTTCATAGCTTGTTCAATTAATTTTCCATCAATCCTCATGAAAATATTGAATATCATTTCACTTTAGAGTAGAGGCTGGGTGACTCTTGAGTAAATGGTCAAAGGGATTCCAGTGGTAGGGGGAAGTGGTGTGCTTCTTGTGGACTTGATGCGCTCATTTATTTTTAGTTTGTACCCCATCTTCAAAACACTCCCTAAAAAGATTCCTTGATCTTTGTTTTGTTAGATTAGCTTGAAACCTTATACTCCAAATTCCCTTCTTTTTGAAAAGAGCTGAAATAATATTGCCATAAGGCAAGTTAGCCTTGTCTCCTAATAGTGTTCCCCTTATTCTCTCAATCATGTATCTTCCTACATTTAGTGGGATGCCATTAAATACAGCTTCTATCAACCATAAGTCTTGGGCAGTAAAGTAGCTGAAGCTACTACTCTTGCCATGTAGTGTGGTTGTAATAAAATAGTGCAAGATTCTGAGTTGTGCATTTTTTATATTTCTCTCATTCCTTCTGGAAGGAAAATTTTCTTTTCTTCTAGTCACAATTTCCCAAATGTGACTAGGGATCATACTTTTCAACCATTTTGAATTCCCCTACTTCAAACTTTGTTTTTCGAAATTCTCCTAAGTCTCTAGCAATAATTTGAAATTCTTTACCACTCAGGAAGACATTTAGCCGATCATATGTATATTCCTCTTGATTAACCAATTTAGTTCTATCCACAACAATACCAGAATAAAGTTTTTTTAAATGAAGGGCTAAACATTCTATCCCCGAAAATACTCAGATTCCTTAGTTTCAATGATTCAAAATATCCTTCTAAATTTTTCTTTACTAGTGGTACTTCATTAAAAGTAGGTTTATCAAAGAACTTTCCACATGAAATTGCTGCATTCTCTATGTTCTGAAATCTAACTGCATGCAACCTATTTCTAAATAGAGAGGTGGAGCTAGTAGCTTTTTCTATGAAACTCTTTGTAGAGACTGTTCTTTTCTCTTTCTTTGAAGTTTTCTTATTACTCTCTTTCTTCTTCTCGACTAGGGAATCTTAAGGTTTCCCTTTTTTCTTTGGTAAAAGATATGGGGGATCACCATCTTCTCTTTTCCCTTCCTCTTTTTCAACAACCTTGTGTGTGAAAGAGGTTTTAGCCATGGGTTTCTTTACTTAGGGTTTATCCAGTTTCAACGGAAAGGAGAAAAAGAGAAAAATTTGGAAACTCTTGGGTCTTTGATTTTCTGGGAAATGATTTTTTGAGTAATTGTAAGGTCATTAAGTAAGGGTTATTAATTGATTACCCCACGGTTTAAGTGGGTGGTTTCTCGTACCACTTGCCTAATTCTTTTTTTGAAATTTTCTCGTGCGACAGTTTTTCACTAGCGGCGGTGCTAAAATCGATTAGCTTATGTCTTAAATGATTACCGTGTCTCTAACTTAAAACTTTTCAAGGTATCAAACTATCATTAACTGATTAGAGAAACCTTTAACTGACTAAGAATTCACTAACTTATATTAGCTAATTTAAGACTGAGATGTCTTAATTGATTAAAGGGGGTCCCAACTTATTAATATTACTATTATTTTCCTTTTAATGTCTCATTAACTAGTCAAACCATTTTCTAATGAATTACATCAAGGAATGAACGCAATCTTCATTTAATATATCATAAAAAACAAGATCAATTCAGTGCAATTTAAACTTCATTAGCATCAACATTCGTAAATCTCTCTTTGTACAAAATTGTTCTTCACTAAATGATTTTGTGAAAATATCAGCCAATTGATTCAAAGTGTCTGCAAAGTTTATTTCAATATCTCTTTTAAGTATATGATCTTTAGTGAAGTGATGTCTAATTTTTTTGTGCTTTGTTCTAAAGTGTTGAACAGGATTTTTAGAGATATTTATGGCATTCATATTATCAGAATACATGAGAACTTTATTGTCACGACCCGAAACCTCCCTCTGGCCCATGACAATCACCGCGACGTCCCGATTGATACTCATTACCTGGAATACCAATCAGAACCCTGCAAGGCTTACATATCAGTTTTAAACAATTTTCAGTCGTTTCCGGCTCAAGTAAATCAAAGAAAAAATATAACATTTTTATATAAAACAATATTTATAGAAACACGTGTAAGTAATCTTTTGTAACTTAGAAGTAAAATAAATTGATACATACAATAATGTACAATAATAATTACAATGACAAGTGGCCCATAAATACACCAAGTGTTGGCGATAGAAACCTACTATTTGTGAGATAGAGGGGTCAACTGGAATCCTCGACAAAATCGGTATCTACAAGCTACCACAAGCCTGAAATATTTGGAAAGGAGGTGGGTGAGATTTTGCAATCCCAATGAGTAAACAGACGTTATCATAAATATCTAAAGGCGAGTAAAATGGAGTCAAGTTTAAACAACAAATTACAAACCATTTCATAAGGTTTTCAATTTATTTCTTAAACCATAAAATATTTGTAATTTACCAAAACAATTGTTAAGGCTTATGACTTTTATTAAAAAACAAGGCTCAAGCCAAAACTAATCCTCGGGGATACCTTGGCTGAGGCATCTAACCGAGTCCGTCAAGGTTGTTAAGATATTTACATGTGAAACACATTTTTATTTTTAAAACAAGCCGTTCCTTAGCGTTGGCCGAGTTACATATTCACGTAGGGGTTTGACGTGAAGTGAGCTCTAATACTACCCCGAGAGTTACCCTTCTCGCCTCTACTACTGGAGTAACAATATAACCGGGTTTACCATGCCCCTCTAATAGGCAGTCCACGGAAACCCACCACTGCAGTGACTAAACCCACCAACTTTAATAAAATTTCGACAGTATAACGTGACTTTTATTTATTTACCCAGCTTGCATAGTAAAAGATAACTTACATAAATTTCCAATGCAATTATCAAATATAGCCACATATATACTCATATATCATAAGCCATTCATAGGAAAATATATTTTTCAAGACAATTGGGAGCCTCCAATTACTCAATTTTATAATCAATAATTTCTTATTTCAGAAAATCAAGACAATATATTTATTTGTCACATTTATTTCTAAAACATCAAAAATCCCATTTTAATCTCATTTTCGTTTCATAAAATCCATGAAGAGCATTTAAAAATAAACTCTAGATAATTTACAATAATAATAGGTTTACTCACCGTTTGTACAAATTAAATGCTTTCTAGGTGCCCCGATCATTGTTCGTCGGGTATGACTTCTTTGCCTTTACCGGAAGGCTCTCCTCCTCGACACATTGCAAAAATTTCACAATTTACCACATTGATGCTAAATCACTATATAATTAACTTAAATCCTCTACTAATGCATGGTATGAAATGCAATAGCCTAAAACGGCTTAAACGCGGTATTAACCTATTTTTGGCACTTTACCCGATAAATTGCTAACGCGCTCCATTTTAGCTCTAAACTGTCTCATTTTCTCTCCAACATTTCTAACCATTAAATATCAGCCAATAACTCACTAAAATCACCAAAATCAGCTCACTTTCCTCCTTGGAAAATTCGGCCAAAAATGGGACATTAATTCGGTAAATCTTTCACTTTATTTTTCTATCACATTTAACCATTTTTCATCATTTTCTCTTCATTTATCTTAGAATAAAAATCAGTTCATCATCATTGTACATCATTGAACATTCAACCAAGGGTGGGTATTGTGACAATTTCATGCTTTCTTGCCCAATTTGATTTCTATATACATTTAACTAACTAAAACTATCAATTTAACTAAAAATCAAAACATAAAAATTTCAAATTCCTCCCCCTTGATATCACTTTTTGATCTCTCTCCTCAAGCATGCTAAATGGAAATAAAGGCATAAGAAAGGTAGAAATCAAGCCAAAGTTGAAAACTCTTACCGTTAGACGCGTAAATGGTCGAAAAACGCGATTTTCCCTTTGAATTTTCTAGTTTTCCTTTCGTTTTTCTCTTTTCTTCCTTTCCTCTCTATTTTCTCTCTTGTTCTCTCCTTATGGCCGGCCATCACTTAATATGGGGTTTAAATGGGCTGACTTTTCATTAAAATAATATTAAATCCTTAAAAAGTGCCATGTGTCACTTTCCCATTGGCCTGTTTTTAAAATTTCATCCTTTAAACTTCAATTTTTCACCACTTAACATACTATAGTTATTCATACCAAAAATAAGTAAATTGTATGATTTTGACAAGTTTTGGGTGGTGAAAATTACGATTTTTACCCCGAGACGATAAAATTACCGTTTTGCCCCTATGTTTTGAAAATTGCCGAAATTGAAAATTTTCACTTCCTATCATTAAATTATACTCCAAATAGTTAATCTTGGTCAAAAATTTCACTCCATGATAAAATTATTATCTTATGTGGCAAAATGACGATTTTACCCTTAAACATCAAAATTTTAAATTTTTCCCCAAATGAACCCTCGAACTCCGAACAATCATTTTTAGTCATTCTTGGACTGTAAAATATTAAATTTCATCCTACGATTCCTATTTGAACTAATTCGAGGTTAAATCAACTCAAGTGTACCGTTAAGTACAATACTAGGTTTCGTCTATTCTTAGGAACTTTCCTAGCGTAATAACATGCTACTCAGTGCATGTATGTCATGACATGTGTTTATAGGGTTGGGTTTTACATTTATGCATAGCCATTCCAAAATTATTTAGTTACTGCCTAATCCATAATATTTGTGCATAAGAACTAACTAGTGATATATATTCAGCTTCAACAGTTGATAGAGCAATGAAATTTTGTTTCTTGCAATACCCAGACACAAGCATGTTTCTAAGGAAATGATAAGTACCACTAGTGCTTTTCCAATCAGTTTTGCTGCTAGCAAAATCAGCATCGAAATAGCCAAAAAGATTAAAAGATCAACCTTTTGGATACCGTAAGCCTAAGCCTTAAGTATCCAAGAGATATCTGAAAATCTTTTTCACTATAGTCAAATGTGATTCTTTGGAACATGATTGGAATCTTGCACATAGGCAAATACTAAATAAAATATAAAGTTTACTTGTACTTAGATAAAGAAGTGAACCAATCATACCTTTATAGAGCTTTTGATCGATATCTTTTCCTTTATCATCTTTGTCAAGCTTTGTGGAGGGACTCATAGGAGTTCTAATTGATTTCATATTCATCCCACCAAATTTCTTTAGCATTTCTTTGGTATATTTCTCATGGTTGATGAATATTCCATCATCACATTGCCTGATTTGTAGATCAAGGAAAAACTTTAGCTCTTCCATGATAGTCATTTCAAATTCTCCCTACATTTCTTTAACAAAATTCTCACACAACCTTTCATTAGTTGCACCAAACACTATATCATCAACATAAATTTGAACTACAATTATATCAGTTTCATTTTTCTTAATGAACTGAGTATTATCTATGCTTCCCTTAGAATATCCTTTTTTAATTAAAAATTTATGAAGTCTTTCATACCAAGCTGTAGGAGATTGTTTTAATTTATATAAGGCTTTATGTGCAACGTATATACATGATCAATTTTATCAAAGACTTCAAAACTAGGGGGTTATTCAACATATACCTCTTATTGTACAAAGCCATTTAGAAATGCTCTTTTAACATCCATTTGAAATAATTTAAAATTCATAAAACATGCATATACTAATAAGTCTAATGGCTTATAACCTAGCTATTGGGGCAAAAGTTTCTTCATAATCAATACCTTCTTCTTGATTGTACCCTTGAGCAAGTAACCTTACCTTATTCCTTACCACATTTCCCAACTCATTCTCTTTGTTCTTGAACACCCATTTTGTACCAATAATTGGGCGATTGGTTGGCCTTGGAACTAGAGTTCAAACTTTGTTCCTTTCAAATTGGCCCAGATCTTTTTGCATGGCTATCATCCAACTTTCTTCCTTTTCAGCTTCCTCAAAGTTCTTAGGTTTCACTTATGATATGAAAGCAAGATACTCATAGGCTTCTCTTAATTCCCTTCTAGTTTTGACACCTTTTGAGGTATCACCAATAATTATTTATTAAGGATTATTTCTTACAAATTTACAGCTTTTAGAAAGATCGTTATGTTGTTCTTCAGTTTTTTGCAAGTCTTCTAATGGTGGTTCTTTATCATCTTTCTTCTTCAAGCTTTTCTCATGATTTTCTTTGTCATCAAGCTCATTTTCTCCATTTTCTTCTCAATGTCATTTGCATCATCATCATCATCATCAAACACTACCTTCCTTTATGCAGCATCAGTTTCATCAAAAACAATATGAATTGACTCTTTTATAACTAAAGTTTTTTTGTTAGACACTTTATATGCTTTAGAGTACAATGCATATCCTAAGAATATGGCCTCATCATTCCTAACATCAAATTTTCCCAAGGTGTGTTTTCCATTATTCAAAACAAAGCATTTGCATCCAAAACTCCTTAAGTGAGAAATATTTGGTTTTCTTTCTATGTAAAGCTCATAAAGGGTTTTAAAAATCATGGCTTTAATGTAAACTTTATTTAAAATGTAAGCTGCAGTGTTCACAGCTTCAACCCAAAAATATTTTGGCAAGTTGTTTTCATAAAGCATTGTCCTTGCCATTTCTTTTAATGTCTTATTTTTTCTTTCAACAACTCCATTTTGTTGTGGAGTTATATTCTCAAATTTGCACACGCAAGTATACGTATCAAACAACTAATATAGTGATGAAGTAAAGTATCATTCCCACAGAGATTGTAATGACCTTCTTCCCGATTGTTACTGACGTCCGAGACTTACGAGTGAACCCACCAAATCCCTAACAAACCTTAGTTGAGATTCCGGATAATTAAAATCAACTGGCAATACTAATACTATTGTTTAGTTAGACCAAATAAATAGTTGTGATTAAAGTGTAGCAACCAGACGCAATATCCACGTTTAACCAATTTCTGGATAGTTTCAACCTCACACTTAGCATCCAATACACAACCTTAAAGTTTTTAACGAATACATATTCGAAAGACAAATAATAAATTTATAAGTCTAACACTTTTACATAGCACGACCTCTATGCAGCGGAGCGACTCGGAGTGGAAGTCTAAGAGATGCCATTACCTACATTGCAGCAAGTCTCGATGTGCTGAGCCATACACTTGAGCTAATTACTTATCTGCAAAAGGAAGATAAAGGAGGTAAGTCTTACAAACTCAGTGACCATCAACTCCATGAGTAGGGCGTAGATGGGAAATAAGCTAAGGATAGAAGATTTGAATATTAAAAACATAAGAATATATGTAAACGCTTCAAAATCAAATGGGGTATTTGTGCCTTATGTATAAACTCAAAAGTTGTGTTGCAAAATAATCGCTTCAAGCAATATAATAAAAACAATGTGAGTAAAAGATTTCCACTCTTGAAATTATTTAACAACTTGCTCAAATCAAGTCAACATAAACATGCATGCTCCTGTAAAATCAAGCAATATCAATGCTTATACACAAGTTTATGAACGATCTCATCCGTGAGATATTAAACACAAATTCATCGTCTAAATAAGGGAGTTACGAACAATCGCGTATTTCTCACAATGTAAAAAAATACATGTTTGAAAACCCAAAGAGATACCACTCTCGAGTAGGTAATCATAAATATCAACTTGTGGACCCATTTCCACGTAATAACATCCGGGAGCTTTGCTCCACCAAATTCCCATAGCCATGGCAGTGTTGACGATGTTGGCCGACATCGACAAAATCATGTGGTCGCAACCACGTATATCACTTGTGGCCTAGCCACGTATATCATCCCATGGCCTTGCCATGTATAATCACAGACCGTGGCCCCAACCACATCTAACAGCTCGTTGGTGACCCAAAGATTCTCTAGCCAGAGCTCACTTATACACAAGGGTCACACTATCACAATGTGACATTTGCCCTACTCTCGAATCTTCTAGTTTGGTAAAACCATTGAAATATCAAGTTGGGTTCTTGAAAGCTAACTTCAAACCATTTCCAAAATGCCAACCATGGTAACATGCTAAAAACCCTTTTTTGTAACACTTTGCAATGTATAACCTTTGCATGATGTTTAGATGTCAAATCAACATGGTGAATATGAAATTCACACAATCAATAAGGCGCATTTTGACATAAATCATATTAAAATCTTGTTTCCTGATTTTAAAATCCTGTACGTATATAATTTATATATATATAGTCAAAACAATTTCAAACATTATGGCATCCACAATTGCCTAGCATTTCTACTAGCTCATGTTTTCCACAATAGCAGTTTATAAATCTATCACAAATAGTGATATACAAAATAGTATTATATATATATATATATATATATTATGGAATCTTTGAAATAAACACCCTCTACTCACCTTACAATAGCGGGACACTACGTCGCTATTGACTCGGATGCATATCTAACTAATTCTACTTGCCGGTGACCTGTTACCTTCTTCATTACGCCACCACAATACACTTTCTTTACTTATACACTTCCTAGCAACCATTCAAACTCAATACACTTAATTATACTCACATACGGGTAGAACATCAATCAATAAATTCTTAACCTAATTTCATAGTTTTCATCAACATTATTCACAATCATTTAACATACAATCCACATACTATCATCCAACCAAAGCAAACACAACCCAATGTAGTCACATTGCATGCTTACCTTTTGGTTTTAGCTTGAATTTCACATATAGTTCACAATTTCCTCACATCTTTGGTCTCCACTGCAGCCACGAACATAGACAATTAATACACATCTCATTTTCTCCTTTCTACTTGTGATTTTAAGACTAAAACACTTACCCATTGTTTATCTAGCTCAAAATCACCATGCATTCCAAGATCCACCTAGATGTATGCATCGGGGTTCTTGAATCCTTGAAGATTCTTGCTACCACAAGAAAAATGTCACATTATGATCGGTTCAAAGAGCATGCATTCAAACAAAAATGATAATTTTTACCTTCTTTACCTTGGAATCTCCAAGCCGAACCACCAAGGTCTCTTTAAACTTCCAACAATGGCGTGTGGGAGGAAAACCTCTCGATTTTTCTCTAGCTCCTCTAAGCCAAACCTTTATTTCTCTTTTTCTTATTTTCTCTTTTCTACCTTTCTCCTTTCTTCCTTTCTCTTTTTACTTTGTTATGGGTGGATCTCTCAAAGCAAAAGCCTTGAAAATGGCTTTCATTTCCTCATTTTGTTCATACATGGGTGGATTGCCCAAGGTCACTTCTTTTTTCTATTATTTTTTTTTCTTTTCCCTTGACATGTCATGCAATTCAACTCCTCTTTTTGTTAATAACGCCACTTTTCATTGGTGGCTTGTGCATGCAAGGTTTCCCTTGTCCATGTTGGCTCTATTAGTTTTTGATGATAATAAAACATTCCCATTCCTTTGTGTCTAATATCTTTACTTGAGTGTGTAGGACAAGAATAGTTTGCAAATGCCAAATAAATTATTCAAAGAGGATATATTAAAAGTTATATGAAGAAGGAAGTTATAATTAATCAACAAGACAGAAGCTCCTTAGTCAAATAACAAAGAGTTAGTGACCTAAAATTCAACTTGGATGTTGACGGGTTTAGGAGCATTGAGAGACAGAACTAACTTAGTCGACCAAGAAGTGAGTTAATTGACTAAGAAGCTATTGCCAAAAATCAAGACATCAAGACAGAACCAACTTTGTCAACCAAGAAGTAAGTTAGTCGACTAAGTGCTCACTGCCAAAAATCAGAAGCAAAAGACAGAGACAACTTAGTCAACTAAGCCATATGTTGTCGACAAAGAACATTCTGCCTGCAATTTTGAAGTCTGCACTAAAAGACAAATTAACGGTCAGATTAGCTACCAAACTGTTTCCAACAGTTAAAAACTACCTAACTCCCATCAAAGTTGATTTTTCAAGTTTAAAAGGGACTTTTGATAGCTAGAAACCAGTTTTTGCGAAGGCTTCTAAGCAAAAAGAACTCAAAATCAACAAAAATCTCTCTACACTTTACTACACTCAATGCCCATCTCTGAAGTTGTGATTGACACTTCAACTTGTACCACTTAGATCAACTTTGTGATCATAGGTACAATTTTATTTCATTTCTCTTTATGTTCTTAGAGTGAAAGGGTCACTCTAAAGGGTTCAATCAAGCTAGGATTGCTTGTTTAGGTAAAGGTTCTAACTTAGACTTGAAAAGTTAGGTGTTGGGTTATAGTTGAGCTTGAGAAAAACTATTGTGAAAGGTTTTGGCTGAGCTTGGTAAAAGCCATTGTAAAGCTTGGTGAAAGCTTATAAATTTCACTTTTTTTAGTGAATCAGTTTGGAAAATCCTTGGTTAGATAATCAAGGTAGTGGATGTATGTCTTGGACTGAATCACTCTAAATTCTTATGCATTGTATACTATGTTTTTATCTTCATTGCTTTTCAAATTAGTTCCTGTTCTTAAGGTCTAACACCCTTTGGGAGGATCCAAATGGCTCTCCATAAAAACATAGTTGCTAATGGACAAACCACAAACAGACCACCTCTGTTTGATGGCTCTAACTATCCTTATTGGAGCATTAGGATGTCAATAGACATTAGAGTAATTGATTATGAAATGTGGGATGTCATAACTGACAGACCCTTTATTCCCTCAACCTTAAATGTATTAACCAATGAAATGATGCCTAAGCCAAGGCATGAATGGATTGAGGCTGAAACTAAGAGAGTCCAAACAAATTTTAAGGCTATCAATACATTGCATTGTGCCTTGACTCCCACTGAATTCAACAAAGTATCAAGCTGTACAACAACTAAACAAGTGTGGGATAAACTTAGAATTATCCATGAAGGGACTTCTTAAGTCAAGGAGTCCAAGATGGCCCTCTTGACCCATAATTATGAAATGTTTAAAATGGAGCCTGGTGAAAATATCACCAGCATGTTAGATAGATTCACAAATATCACAAACAAACTTAGTCAGCTAGGCAAACCAATATCCGAGCATGAGATTGTTAAAAGACTTCTTAGAAGCCTACCAAAAAATTGGAAGCCTAAAGTGATTGCAATTTGATAAGCCAAGGACCTAAATTTTATTACTCTCCTTGCTCATGAGTTAGAACTCAAGGAAGAGGAAGAAAAAGATATGAGGGATGCAAAAGAAAAAAAGAAGAGCATTGTACTAAAAGCCAGCATTCTTGAAGAAGAGTTGAAAGAGCTGTCCTGTGATGATGATGAAGAGTTAGCACTATGTGAAACCTCGACCTTCATAGATGCATAACTAAAGGTAGAACTTATGTTTAAAGGTTTTAATTTGAGCTAATGATGCTAGTTTTACGTTACTTATAATTATTTTATGTCGTTATAGGAGTAGGATTAAAAAGTGATTTCAATTGGTGAAGAAATGTGCATAATGGGCCGTTACTCTATTTACATATGTTTTGGTTTTTCAAGCATATCTCCCATTATAGAAGTCCAAATAACATGATGTTTAGACCATTAGAAAGCTAAGAGGTAAGGATACAACTTTGATGTTTATCACTTTGCCCAGTTCTGATGGAGAAGTGGTCAAAATCTTTGTCAAAGTGAAAGTATTGGGCTAGAAGAATAGATTTGGATAGAATATTTGAACGCCGCGACGCTGGAAATTGAGGGCCGCGACCCTCACTGTAATTTCCAAAAATAATAAGCTTAGGGGATTTTTGAAGCTAAGGCTTTTGGGGGCTACTTAAGAGACCTCTTTCAAAGGATTTTAGAACTTTTCTCAGTGTCAAAAAAGTAAAAAGATTGCACAAGAAAAGGAAGAAGACAAGTGGCCTTGTTAAGGGCATTATTGTAATTGCATGAAAAATTAGATAAGCTTTAACTATAAATATCTACTCTCCAGCAACCTTTTTCATTTTTTTTCAACAGCTTCTTCTTCACATCTTTCTCTTCATCTCATGTTTCTTCATCCTCAATGGGAGTTCTCTTAAAGCTTCCATAACTCTCTCAAGTTAGTCTCAAATTTCATGCTTTTGTGCACCTTTTCACAAGCCCTTTGTGCTCTTTTACTCTTTCACCTTAAAAACCCTCCAAAGTCTTAAACTAATACTTTATCTCACTGGCTAGGTGTTTTAGAGAGAGAAAGAAAGACTCTCTATAATAGTTTGGGAATTCTTGAGGAGGAATCCATTTACAAATCTAACAAGGTGAGTATTGAAATTGAGTTGATATTTTTAGCTGTTGAGAATGGTTGGTGGTTAGATCTGTGAGTGTTTTGTAGTTAAGGTGATTTATTCATTTTAGTATGATTAAAATAGTGAAAATAAATAGCCATTTAATGGTAGTTGGAAACTAATTAGGACTAACTAGCAGAACATGAATTAGGAGATAGCTTTTAGAACTATATTTATATGAATTGAGTTAATTGTGATGCTATTATGATGATAGGTTCCAACGAAGCTCCACCACCCCATTTGGACCATTGGAGGAAGTTGGAATTGGGTAAAGATTTAACAAATACCGGTGAGTGAACCTGCACTAAAAGGTTTTGGGTAGATGTACATACGTTTGAATGAATCACTTGAATTGTTTAAATTGTCTTTTCTTCGAATTGCATACGGGAACAAGCTTTTAACGAAACGTTTTCCTTGCGTTGTGAAATGTGATTATAATGAATTCGTGAAATCCCTTTATATGTTGATATATATATATATATATGTATAGTACATTGGTAAATAATATTGAGTAATGAATATAATCGTGCGTGTGCGCGATGTGGGGGATGCACATGCCGGTAATGACAAGGTGTGGGTGTGCGGAGGATGACATAGTTGTGCGCAATGTGGGGGTGCACACGATGACTTCAGCCATGTGTGCAATGTGGGGGTTGCACATAAGTTGGGTGAGGCAGCGGTGATATGCATGCTGAAGTATGTATATGTATATATGTATGTTATAGAAAGTTTATTAAAATATTTTTGATTAGGTTGTATGTTAGCATTGTTAATTTCTGCCATATTTTCCACTTCTTTAACATCATGGTTAATCATGAATTTCCAATGTCAAAGGATTAATTTATCTAGTTTGAAATGAGAGGTTTTCACGAGAAACCCTTGTGCAGTTGAGAGAAACCCTTATGCAGTTGAGAGGAACCCTCGTACAGATGTTGATATGTACCTAAAATGCGCTGCAGCGAGAATGCCTTTCTGCTACAATGAGAATCTGTCAATTACGCTGCCTTGCTTGGATAATTGCCAAAAATTTTCTCTCTTTTCGATTTCATGTTGAGCATAATTCCTTCATTAGTAAATGATTTAATAACCAAAGGTTTAATGGAGGGGCTTTATTAAAAACTTGAACTAAATTGCCATGTTTTCAAATAAGTGCATCATGATTTTCAAACCTCCCTTGTCGTTGCCTATTCCCTTCTTATGTTCACTCACTTAGTTTGTACTCATTGTTTTTAACTTCATGTTTTCAGATCAGGAAGCAGATGGAACCTAGGTTGAGGTGTTCATGTTGATTCGTCTCCTAGGTAGGTATCTCAGCAGTCAATAGCTGAACCTCCGTCAAGGTCACTCTGCTGGAAGTCAAGAGTTATTTTGTTTGTGAATACGTTCATGTGATGTAAAGTATTAAGATAGGTGTCTTAGACAAGGTATGTATATTTTGATTGGTAATGCCACCACGAGTTGGCAGTGGTTAACATTATTTTGGGTTAATGTGAAATGCAGTTTTTGATTGCTATAGCACATTAATTAGGTACTTATAGGTTGGAAGTATGAAAGGTGACTTTAAGAATAGTTGATGGAATGATGAGTAGGATTATATAAATAGGCTTGCTTGGGCTTGGTGGGCTATGCCCATTGGGTCATGCACCCATCATGTCCCGAAATTTGGGTCGTGACAGACTTGGTATCAGAACCCTAGGTTGTTTAGGTCCTATGACTTCCTTTTGTTCGTCCAACGGAGTGTTGGGTCTTTATGTGGGATCTTTGGTTATGAACTGTGAACCACAGTATACTTCATAACCAAGAAACCGCATAGATTGCCTATCTTAGAAACCACCTTTTTCTTGAGATATGATTGTAAAACTGTGTTAATAACAGGTGTTTGCTCTTGTCTAGGTAAGAATGTCGCCTAAGACACGAGCCGCCTCAAGACGAATGAAGGAGCAAAATGCTCCTAATGAGCTGACAAATAGGCCACGGGCATCCACCCTTAGGGGGGGAGGTAAACGTGGCAGGACCACTAGGCCGGTGAAGGCGGATACGCTTGTGAGTAGATGAGAAGAGGGACAATCTTCGGTCGATGCAAATAAACAACCAATTAGGGCCTTCACCATCGAGGACTTGGCGACAGGCCTACAGGGAGTTAATCAGGTTATAGAGATGATGATGACCTGTATGGATGATATACAGAGGATAGTGGAAGGGAGACCTGTAGTACAAGAATCCTCTAGTTCCCAAAGACAGGCTGATCGTCAACATCTTGAGGTTGAGAAGGGTCATTTAGAGATTTCCCTTCCTAATTTCCTAAAGCTTAAGCCTCCATCATTTTCAAGGTTTGATGCATCGAAGAAACCCCAGATTTTCTTAGATAAGATGGAGAAAATTTGTGAGGCCCTAGGATACTCTAGTACTAGATCAGTCGAGCTACCTGCCTTTTGATTAGAGGACGCGGCGTAAGAATGGTATGGCTCCTTGCGTAGAGGTAAGCCAGCAGATGCAATGTCATTGACTTGGAAGGAGTTCAGTACAACCTTCTTAGATCGATTCTTACTACTCAATGTACGTAATGCATGAGCTAGGGAGTTTGAGGCATTAGTACAGACCCCAAGTATGACGATGTTAGAATACGACATCAAATTCACACAACTGGCTTGGTATGCGCCCTATCTAGTTTATACCGAGGAAATGAAGATTCAGAGGTTTGTGGATGGGCTAGTGGAGCCATTGTTTAGGGCTGTGGCATCTTGAGATTTCAATACCTACTCCGCAACAATGGATTGCGCTTAGCTGATTGAGATGAGGACCAGTGAGAGTAGGGCTGCGAGGGATAGAGCAAAAAGGGCCAAGACAGAGGGCTATCAAGGTCACAAAGACTTCAGCTATAAAACCCGACCCTATAAACACATGTCATGACATACATGCACTGAGTAGCATGTTAATATGCTAGGAAAGTCCCTAAGAATAGACGAAACCCGGTATTATACCTAACGGTACACTTGAGTTGATTTAACCTCGAACTAATTCAAATAGGAATCGTAGGATGAAATTTAATATTTTATAGTCCAAGAATGACTAAAAATGATTTTTTGGAGTTCGAGGGTTCATTTGGGGAAAAATTGAAAATTTTGATGTTTAGGGGCAAAATCGTCATTTTACCACCTAAGATAATAATTTGATCATGGAGTGAAATTTTTGACCAAGATTAACTATTTGGAGTATAATTTAATGATAGGAAGTGAAAAAGTTTAATTCCGATGATTTCTGGAGTGTAGAGGCAATATCGTAATTTTACCACCTGTGGACAAATTTTGAGATTTTGAGAGAATTTAGATCAAATTTGACAAATTGGAGAATGGTATGAGTATAAGGGATGAAAAATATGTCTATGGGTAATTTTTCAGTTTTTGGAGGAAAAATGTAATTTTTGACTTTTACGAGGGTAAAAGTGTAAATTTCAAAAATTACTCCACCAAGACTTTGGGTAAGTCTGAGAATTTTATCTAAGCTATGGATATGTGAGACAGGTGTATGGTGAAAATTTGGAAACAAAAGGATGGCTAGAATTTGAGGAATTAATAAAAAATTAAAAAAATGAATAAAATAATATTATATTTTTTTAGCCTTTAAAAAGGTCAAAATTCCAGAATTCTCATCTTCTTCAAGCTGTCCAAACCAGGAGAGAAAAAGGGGAAAAGAAATAAGAACCCTAGCTGAAAAATTTGGGGAAAATCAAGAGAAATCAAGAAACCAAGCATTAAAAAAGTAAATTTCATTGATTTTCCTTGTGATTTTCACTACCCATGCATTTTTTTCTCATTTCCGTGCAAAATTAGAAAAGTGGGTATGGACACCCATGCTGGCCAAACCTCCATGGATGAGTTTTGAGCTTGAGTTTTGGTTGATTTTAATTGAATTAAATGATTTTAGTTAGGTTATATTGTAATATAGCAAAAATAAGCTAGAGAAATAATTTTCTCCCATTGAAACCCATTATGCTGAATTTTCTAGGGGAATATTGGCTGCTGATCTTGATGTTTATTTGAGGAATTATGATGAACAATGATGAATTATGAGCCTAGAAAAATAATGGAAATTTTCAGAGCAAAAATACAAATTTTTACCCACTACGGGTATTTTCGTAATTTACTGTCGGGACTGATAATTTGCACCACACTGAGGGACATTAAGTCAATTTGGGTGCAATTGAGGTATAGAAACTGAAAAAAAATTAATTTGGGGTTAAACAGACGCGTATATCGATTTATCAGGTAAAAGATCGAAATAGGCTAACACCGTGTTTATGCAAAATTTAGACATTTTGCACTTCATATCATGCATTAGTAGTATAAATTAGTTTATTTTGGTTTAGTACCAAAGTAGTAAACCTCTTAATTGTGCAATTTGTCAAGGTGGCGAATCCTCTGGCAAGGGCAAAGAAATCTCACCAGAGGAGTAATAGTTGGAGTACCCGAATTTAGTTTTCGAAAACTATGAGTAAACCTATTATTATTGTAAATTATCTAGAGTTTATTTTTAAATGCTCTTTATGTATTTTATAAAACGAAAATGAGATTAAAATGGGACTTTTGATGTTTTAGAAATAAATGTGACAAATAAATATATTATGTTGATTATCTGAAATAAGAAACTTTTAATTATGAAATTGAGTAAATGGGAGGCTACCAATTGTCTTGAAAAATATATTTTCCTATGAATGGCTTATGATATATGAGTATATGTGGCTATATTTTATAATTGCATTGGGAATTTATGTAAGCTGTCTTTTACTATGCAGCTAGGTATATAAATAAAAGTCGCGTTATATTGTCAAAATTTTATTAAAATTGGTGGGTTTAGTCACTGCAGTGGCGGGTTTCCGTGGACTGCCTATTAGAGGGGCATGGTAAGCCCAGTTATATAGTTACTCCGGTTGTAGAGGCGATGAGGGTAACTCTCGGGGCAGTGTTAGAGCTCACTTCACATCGAACCCCCACGTGAATGTGTAACTCGGCCAACGCCAAGGAACGACTTGTTTTCAAAACTAACATGTGTTTAATAGATAAATATCTTAACAACCTTGACGGACTTGGTTAGATGCCTCTGCCAAGGTATCCCTGAGGACTAGTTTTGGCTTAAGCTTTGTTTTTAATAAAAGTCATAAGCCTTGACAACTGTTTTGGTAAATTACAAATATTTTATGGTTTAAGAAATAAATTGAAAACCTTATGAAATGGTTTGTGATTTGGTATTTAAACTAGCCTCCATTTTACTCACCTTTAGATATTTATAATAATGTCTGTTTACTCGTTGGGATTACAAAATCTCACCGACCTCCTTTCTAAATATTTCAGGCCTGTGGTAGCTTGTAGATACCCGATTTTGTCGAGGATTCCAATTCACCCCTCTATCTCACAGACAGTAGGTTACTATCACCAACACTTGGTGTATTTATGGGCCACTTGTCATTGTAATTATTATTGTACATTATAACTTTGTAAATTATTGTATGTATGAATTTATTTTACTTCCATGTTATAAAAGATTATTTACACGTGTTTCTATAAATATTGTTTTATATAAAAATATTATATTTTAATCAATATTTTGAATAGTAATATTTGTCTATAAATCCTTTAAAAAAAAAGAATATATTTTTGTCTTTTGATTTACTTGAGCTGGAAACGACTGGTAATTAGTTAAAACGGAATGTTTAACAACGATTGCTCACAGGAAAGGCAAGAAACTGATACGTAAGCCTTGCAGGGTTTCAATTGGCATTTCGGGTAATGAGTGTCAATTGGGACGTCGCGGCGGTTGTCGTTGGCCCGAAAGAGGTTTTGGGTCGTGACATCAGTAGTGGTATTTTGTCTTCTAGCCATCAAGGCCCACAAAAGGACTCATGATTATCCCAAAAGGACAGTGACGTGACTAGTGCCAGTGTGGGTTCAAAGCAGAAAACTTTTAATGTGGGGAGGCAGCTAGATTCAAGGCAAGGTAGTCAAACTATCAATCGTTGCAGTACTTGTGGGGGACGACATAGAGGAAGATGCTTCTGCACTACGAGAGTTTGTTATGAGTGTGGTCAACTTGGACATTTACAGAAGAGTTGCTCGATGGCTCAGTAATCACAAGGTTCTGCCCGTAACTCTACTCAGCCAGTTTCGTCTACTCCTTCAATAACTGCCTCGCTTAGTCGGGAGGCTAGCGGATCAAGAGGTAAAGGTGTTGTTGCTTCCTCGCAGAGCAAGCCATCTGGGTCTAGACGTCAGAGCTCAACATGTGGGGGCCAAGTGAGGGTATATGCTTTAACACTCGAGGAGGCCCAAACATCCAATGCAGTGGTCTCAGGTACTATTTCTATTTGTAATATGGATGCTCGAGTATTGTTGATCCTAGTGCTGCCCATTCTTTTATTTCTCCATGTTTTGCATTTCGTTTGGGTAAGGATCGTGTTAGGAGAGAAGAACAATTAGTGGTGTTTACTCCTTTAAAGGAGGTATTTGTGGCCGAATGGGAATATGAATCCTGTGTAGTTCAAGTCAAGGACAAAGACACTTTGGTGAATCTAGTGATGTTAGACACCTTAGACTTTGAAGTGATCTTGAGAATGGATTGGCTATCACCCTGCCATGCCAGCGTGAATTGTTATCATAAATTGGTTAAATTTGATTTTCCCAATGAACCATCATTTAGTATTCAGGGGGATAAGAGTAATGCTCTAACCAATTTGATATCGGTCATGTCTACCAAAAGGTTATTAAGACAGTGTTATTCAGGTTACTTGGTTGTTGTGAGGGATACTCAAGCGAAGGTTGGAGATATAAGCCAAGTGTTGGTAGTGAATAAGTTTGTGGATGTATTTCCCGAGGAATTACCAGGCTTGCCTCTCAAACGAGAGATTGAATTTTGCATAGATTTGATTCCCGACACTAAACCCATATTCATACCCCCATATCGAATGGCACCAGAGGAGCTTAAGGAACTTAAGGATCAGTTGGAAGATTTGTTGGATAAACGCTTCATCCGTCCTAGCGTCTTACCATGGGGAGCATCGATGCTATTTGTAAAGAAGAAAGATGGGTCACTTAGATTATGTATTGACTACCGATAACTTAATAAAGTGACGGTGAAGAATGAGTACCCCCTTCCAATAATAGATGATTTATTTGATCAACTAAAAGGAGCACAATGTTTCTCCAAGATTGATCTGCGATATGGGTAACATCAATTAAGGATCCAAAATGAGGACATACCAAAGACTGCATTTTGAACAAGATACGGGCACTATGAGTTTTTGGTGATGTCCTTTGGGCATATGAATGCCCCTGCAACATTTATGGATTTGATGAATCGAGTGTTCAAGCCTTATTTGGACAAGTTTGTGGTGGTGTTTATTAATGACATCTTGATCTACTCGAGGAGCGGAGGGGAGCACAAGCAGCATCTTAGGATAATGCTCCAAACTTTAAGGGAACATCAATTGTATGCTAAGTTCTCTAAGTGTGAATTCTGGCTTGAAAGTGTTGGATTCTTGGGTCATGTGGCCTCTAAGGATGGAGTGCAAGTCAACCCACAAAAAGTAGAGGTAGTGGAAAAATGGCCAAGGCCAACATCAGTTACAGACGTTAGGAGCTTTTTGGGTTTGGCCGACTATTATCGTCGTTTTATGAAAGATTTCTCCAAAATAGTCACCCCTTTGACTAAACTGACACGTAAAGATACAAAATTTGAGTGGTCAAATGTTTGTGAGGATAGCTTTGAGAGGCTTAAGGCATGTCTCACCATAGCTCCAGTATTAAGCCTATTGCAAGGCATAGGGAGTTATATGGTATTCTGTGATGCATCGCAGGTTGGTTTAGGGTGTGTATTAATGCAGCATGGGAAGGTGATTGCGTATGCATCAAGGCAACGTAAAAGGCATAAGCAGAATTACCTGCACATGATTTGAAGATGGCAACAATCGTGTTTGCCTTAAAGATTTGGAGACATTACTTGTATGGTGAGACTTATGAGATATATAGGACCACAAAATCCTAAAGTATATATTTCAACAAAAAGATCTTAACTTGCGACAACGTAGGTGGATGGAGTTGCTAAAGGATTATGATTGTACTATTCTTTACTATCCCGGTAAGGCAAATGTAGTGGTGGATGCCTTGATTCAAAAATCAATGGGGAGCCTGGCATATATATCTACAGATAAGAGATCCTTGATTAAGGAGAAGCATAGCTTGGGAAACATGGGTGTACATTTGGAAGTTTTGGAGGCAAATACATTACTAGCACATTTTAGAGTGAGGCCTATCTTAATGGACCGGATTAAAGAAGCACAAAGTAAAGATCAGTTCATAACTAAGGCCTTAGAGGACTCTCAAGGAAGGAAAGGAAAGATGTTTACTAAAGGCACAGATGGAGTATTGAGGTATGGAACTAGACTTTATGTGCCTGATAGTGATTGATTGAAGATAAAAATATTGGAAGAAGCACACATGGTAGCTTATGCGGCATATCCAGGGGCTACAAAGATGTATCAAGATTTGAAAGATGTATATTGGTGGGAAGGACTTAAGAAAGATGTAGTTGAGTTCATCTCCAAGTGCCTGGTTTGTCAATAGGTTAAGGCCAAGCATCAAAGGCCTGCTGGGCTACTACAACCATTACTAGTGCCCGAATGGAAGTGGGAGCATGTTGCAATGGACTTTGTAACGGGCTTGCCTCGAACTAGTGGGGGCTACAACTCGATTTGGATCATAGTAGATCGGTTAACGAAGTTAGTCCATTTTCTTTCGGTTAAGACTACTTATGGGGCTGCCCAGTAAGCTCGAGTTTATATGGATGAAATAGTACGACTGCATGGTATCCCCATTTCTATAGTATTTGACAGAGAAGCACAATTCACCAGTAGGTTTTGGGGAAAATTGCAAGAAGCGTTGGGCACTAAGTTGGATTTTAGCACGACTTTCCACCCTTAGACTGATGGGCAATCTGAACGAACAATACAGACATTGGAGGATATGCTGAAGGCATGTGTAATAGACCTTGGGGACAAATGGGATCGGTTTCTACCCTTAGTGGAGTTTGCTTACAACTATAGTTTCCAAGCTAGCATCCAAATGGCACCATTTGAAGCATTATATGGACAGAAATGCAGGTCACCCATTGGATGGCTAGAGGTAAGAGAAAGGAAACTCTTAGGGCCAGAATTGGTACAGGATGCCACTGAGAAAATACGCATGATTCGATAAAGGATGTTATCAGGACAAAGTAGATAGAAATCATATGCTGATAACAGATGGAGAGACTTGGAGTTTCAGGTGGGGGATCATGTATTTTTGAAGGTCTCACCAACAAAAAGGGTAATGAGGTTCGGCAAGAAAGGAAAATTAAGTCAGCGATATATAGGACTTTTTGAGATCTTAGAAAAGGTTAGAACAATGGCATATTGTTTGGCACTACCACCGAACTTTTCGAATATTCACCCCGTATTTCATGTGTTGATGCTGAGGAAGTATAATCTAGATCCATCTCATGTAATACGATATGAAACTATTCAATTGAGAGATGATTTAACCTATGAAGAGCAACCTGGTGGATATCCTTGATAAGCAAGTCAAAAAGCTCCGTTCAAAGGATGCAGCCTCAGTTAAAGTGTTATGGTGAAACCACACCAGTGAAGAGGTAACATGGGAAGCCAAGGAGGAGATACGAACAAAGTATCCACACCTCTTTAATATGTAGAGGTACGCTGCCTTATTATTCAATTTAAATTCGGGGACCGAATTTCTTTTAGTGGGGGAGAATGTGAAACCTCGACCTTCATAGACACGTAACTAGAGGTAGAACTTATGTTTAAAGGTTTAATTTGAGCTAATGATGTTAGTTTTATGTTACTTATAATTATTTTATTTCGTTATAAGAGTAGGATTAAAAAGTGATTTCAATTGGTGAAGAAAGGTTCATAATGGGTTGTTGCTCTATTTACATATGTTTTGGTTTTTCAAGCATATCTCCCACTAAAGAAGTCCAAATAACATGATTTTTAGACCATTAGAAAGCTAAGAGGCAAGGCTACAACTTTGATGTTTACTAGTTGGCCCAGTTTTGATGGAAAGGTTGTCAAAATCTTTGTCAAAGTGAAAGTACTACACTAGAAGAACAAATTTGGACAGAACATTTGAGCGCCACAGCACTGGAAATTGAGAACCGCTGCCCTCACCGTAATTTCCAAAAATAACAAGCTTAGGGATTTTTGAAGCTAGGGCTTTTGGGGGCTACTTAAGAGACTACTTAGCCTTGAAAAGTTAGTTGTTAGGTTTTAGTTGATCCCGGTAAAAACTATTGTGAAAGGTTTTGGCTGAGCCTGGTAAAAGCCATTGCAAATCTTGGTGAAAGCTTGGTGAAAGCTTATGAATTTCACTTTTTCTAATGGATTGATTTAGAAAATCCTTGGTTGAATAATCAAGGTAGTGGATATAGGTTTTGGACTGAACCACTCTAAATTCCTACGCATTGTCTACTCTGTTTTTATTTTCATTGCTTTTCAAATTAGTTCCTTATCTTGCCAAGAGCCAAAAAGTGCTATTCACCCCCCTCTAGCACATTTAATTAAGACCAACAAGTGGTATCATGTAATACCCCGTACTTTGATATGGTGACTAATAAAGCTTATTGGATTCCAATTGAGGTTAATTATAATGTTTAGAAGTGATGAAAGATGAAAAGAATAGTTTGGGATAAAATATTTCTCATCGAGGAAATAATAATAAAATAATAATATTTTTATCGAAGAAGAATTTTTTAGATAAAAAGTAATTCAGAAGTCAATTGAGGCATAATAAGATATTTTGGGTACCAAGGAGACAAAAGGAGACGAAAAAATTTTTGAAAAAAAAAAGAATATTTTATTAATAAAATAATATTAAAATATTAATATTTTATTAAGTATCAAAATTTTTCATGAAGGAGTATATGGTCAATCTAAGTGGTTGAGAAAAAGAATGAGAAAAATTTTGGAGAAAAATGACGTTAATGGGACTGCGTGTCTTTATTAAGTAAAGATAACGCGGGTAAATAAATATTTTAAATATTATGGAGACACCGTGTTGGAGTACAAACTTTATACTTTGTTTGTACATGTGTAGAAGAAGATATTAGAAGGAAATTGGAATTAAATGAGTGTTGGGAGGACTAAATTAAAAAGGGAAGAAACTTAAAGGGTAAAACGATAATTTTACACAAAGCTTGGTCAAAGCTTCTTGGAAGCTTTGACTCTCATCTTTATCAGCCCAAAATCGTCCTTATCCTCCCAACAAGATATTTCTTCTTCATTCTTGAAGCTTCCAACGCCATCTTCTCATTCTCCCCATGGAAAGTTAGTTTTCTTTCATTTTCTTTCCTTGTTTTCTTTTCATTTCCTTTCTTTTCTTGCTTCTTCCTTCTCCCAACTTCTTACGCACCAAAGTTACAACTTCTAACCCCAATTTCCAACACATCTAAACCCTAGGAGAAGAAGAAAGAAAAAGAGAGAAAGGAAGAAAAAGCTTGATTTTGTAATTCAAGCAAGCTAAGGTAAAGATTTTGTGTTTTAAGTTCATGGTTGGTTAAATCCTTGGAAAAATAATGAATGAATCATTTTGGGGCAGCTATGGTGGCCATGGGTGTGAGGGAATTATGAATTTTGTTGGGTGAAATCCAAGCCAAAACCAAGTGGTAAGCTTCATGCTATAACTTAAAGCCTATGATTGGTTTACTATGGTGAGAATGATTGTGTACAATATGTAGCATTATTGTGGTGTCATGGGTATGGTTGGAAGGCAATTATATTAATTGGAAGTTTAGAAAAGAAATGAATTGTGTGGATATATGTGTTGTTAGGAAAAGCTTAAAAGGTTATGGGTGTTGGTGCGTATGAATGGATATTGATGTTATGCTTGGTGGCAACATGTAAATGAGAATAGTGTTACATGTAAACTTAGAAAGTGTTTGACGGAAGTAAATTTGTAGTTGCTGCCATATGTTAGGTAATTGTTGTGGAAATGATGATTAAACTTGATAAATATCCTTAGACAAGATTAATATACGTGTTAGAGTTATAAATAAGTTGTCGGTGTCTATAATCTAAAGAATTACAACTTTGGTAAAAATGTGTCAAGATATAAGTTAGTTGACTAAGGATTCGTGATTGAAGGAAAAAGAGAAGTAAGAATGATGTACACTAAAGGAATTGCATTTGAATTGTTGCTAGGAAATACAAAGGTAAAGTTAGAGTACTGTGGTGGTGCATCGGTGGAAATAACGAGTGACTAGCAAGTAGGAATAGCTAGATACACCTCCGAACCAATAACGATGTAATATCCCGCTATTGTAAGGCGAGTGAACTTGTATTGAAAATATTTTGAGAAATGTATCGATATTTGGACAAAGCGTGTGAATGATTTTTATTTGATTTTTCCTTAAAGATTATGCATGGGAACAAGCCTTTATTAAAACGTTTTATGTTGTGAGTGTGCAATATGATGAATCCTTGTGCCTTATATGATGTTGATATAAATATATATGTTGCGCATTGATAGTTAATATTGTGTAATAAATATAACCATGCGTGTGCATGATGTGGGGGGATGCACATGCCGGTGATGATAGGGTGCAAAAGTGTGGATGATGATATTGCTTGTGCACGATGTAGGGGGGATGCACACAATGATGATATTGTTTGTGCACGATGTGGGGGGATGCACACAATGATGATATTGCTTGTGCACGATGTGGGGGGATGCACATGATGATGTCATTATTTGTGCACGATGTATGAGGATGCAAACAATGATGATATTGCTTGTGCACGATGTGGGGGGATGCACACGATGGTATTAGCTGTGCACGATGTGGGGGGATGCACACGATGACTCCGACTATGTGTGATGTGGGAGTGCACATGAGCTAGGTAAGGTGATGGTGGTGTATGTGCTTATATATATATATATATATATATTTACTATATAGAGATGTTTGGAATTAATATGTGATTGCATTGACTATTGAAACTTGAGGATTGTCAATGTGTCCAATTAAGTGCAATGTGGCATGAGTGGATTTTTTATGTGGCAGTGAAAACCCCTTGGATTTTATTTGGCCAGAGTTTTGATGCAGCGAGAATGCCTTTTCGCTACAGTGAGAGTCAATCTATTATGCTTGACTTGCTTGAATTCTACTAAAGTTTTCACTTTTCAAGTGACTAAACGACAAGGATTTGAATGAGGGGCTTTTTTAATAAGAGTTAAACTAAATTGCATTGTTTTTGAACTTAAGTGCATCATGATTTCTAAACTTTCCTTAAGTTGCTTGTTCCCTTCCTATGTTCACTCACTGGGTTTACACTCACGTTTTTAAACTTCATGTTTTAGGTTATTTAAGTTAAGGGTGACTAGGTCCTAAGACGAGGTGCTCCTCCCTATCCATTGCTCGGTAGGTTTACCATGACATTAAATATTAGCAACCGTGCCCAGAGTCACTCCGCTGACAGTTAAGGTGTAATTATATGTATATGAATACTTGATGTGAAATATTAAGAATCATTTGTTAATCTATATATGTATATAATGGTTGATGATGCCATTATGAATGCATGATTGGGTTTTATGAATTGTTTTCAAAGGAACTATACTTGAACACTACGAATTTTGGATTTTAAAGAAACATGGATTAATGTATAAGATTATATAAATAGGCTTGCTTCGGCTTAGTGGGCTAAGCCCATTGGTCCCTTGCACCGGTCATGGCTCAAAAATTGGGTTGTGACATATCAGAGCTAGTTCTCTGTTATTAAGGTCTAACACTTTTTGGGAGGATCCTAATGGCTCTACAAAAATTAGTGGTTGTTGAGAGACAATCAACAGATAGACCACCTCTGTTTGATGGCTCTAACTATCCTTATGGAGCACTAGGATGTCAATATATATTAGGGCAATTGATTATGAGATATGGGACATCATAATTGATGGACCATTCATTCCTTCAACCTTAAATGTAGTCACCAATGAGATGATCCCTAAGCCAAAGTATGAATGGACCGAGGCTGAAACCAAAAAGGTCCAGGACCAACTTTAAGGCAATCAACACATTGCATTGTGCCTTAACTCCCATCGAATTCGATAAAGTATCAAGCGATACAACAGCAAAACAGGTGTGGGATAAACTTAGAATTATCCATAAAGGGACTTCTCAAGTCAAAGAGTCCAAGATAGCCCTCTTGACACACAATTATGAAATGTTTAAGATGGAGCCTGGTGAAGATATCACCAGCATGTTAGATAGATTCACAAACAAATTAGTGAACTAGGCAAAACCAATTCCCGAGCATGAAGTTGTTAAAAGACTTCTTAGAAGCCTACCTAAGAATTGGAAGCCTAAGGTGACAATAATCAGAGAAGCAAAGGACCTAAATGTTATAACTTTGGATGAAATTTGTGGTTCTCTCCTTACTCATGAGTTAAAACTCAAGGAAGAAGAAGAAGAAGATAGGAGGGAAACAAAAAAAAAAAAAGGGCATCGCCCTAAAAGCCAGTATTCTTGAAGAAGAACTGGATGAGCTATCCTATGATGATGATGAAGAACAAGCACTAGTTGGTAGAAGATTCAGAAAACTGGTGGGCAAAAGAAATCAGAGACTAGCTAGAAGAGGGTTTAAAAAAGATCAAGGCTCTTCATGGAGAATCAGAAACAAAAACTCCAACAAGAAGGAAGAGCTTACATGCTTTGAATGTAAGAAGCCTGGACAGTTCAAGTCCGAATGCCCCTTGTTGAAAGAAGAAACTCCAAAGAGAAACAAGAAATCAAAGAAGGCAATGGTGGCAACTACTGTGTTCAAGTTCTGAAGCTGAGGAAGAAAAAGTTGAAGAAAGAGCAAACCTATGTTTGATGGAATGGGATGATGAATATGAGGTATCCTCATCCCTCTGCAATATTTCTATTGATGAGCTTTAGGATGAATATGAATGTTTATATGATGAATTTGAGAAACTTGTTTTGAAATACAAGACCTTAAAGAAAAAGTCTGCATCTTTAGAATCATATTTGGATAAGATCAAACTCGACTTTGATTCTATTTTTGAACAAAGAAATTTTCTACAAATTGAATTGGAGCACTCAAAAATAGATTTTGAAAATCTAAAATTGGAATTGGAAAACAAAACTGAAATCTTACAAAAACTAAGTGAAGAAAATGTTGAACTCAAAAGTTTGAAAAATGAAACTCCAAAAAGAAATGTTTACTACAAGAAAAATTCTACTAATGCATCATCTAAGTGTTATATTTGTCATAAAGTTGGCCATTTATCCTATGATTACAATAGAAAAAAGAATGTGCAAAAAATAAAAAAAATGTGGGTTCTAAAAGGATCCTATGTTGCTGCTAACAATCAAGGACCCATCAAGGTATGGGTACCTATAAAGAAAAACTGAATATTTGTTTTGTAGGATGAGCTGCACTCAAAAGATACATGTTCAAGAGCTCAACTTAAGAAGAAGCAGCTTTGGTATATGGACAGTGGTTGCTCAAGGCACATGACAGGAAATGAAATGCTATTTGCACAGCTAAACAAGAAAAAGAGAGGAATCGTATCCTTTTGTGATGATTCAAAAAGTAGAATTCATGGCATAGGAACGGTTGGTAAGAACTGTCAAACTCAAATTAGTCATGTGTTGTTGGTTCAAGGTTTGAAACATAATTGTTGAGCATTAGTCAATTGTGTGATAAAAGATTTAAAGTATGTTTTGACTCAACCAAATGTGAAGTGATAGACATTAGTACCAATAAAGTTTCATTTATAGGAAGAAGATTAAAAAACATGTATGTTGTATTTCTTAAGGATCTTGAAATGGATTGTGAAATATGTCTTGTAGCAAATGCTGAAAATGATAATTGGTTATGGCATAGAAGATTAGGATATGTGAGCATGCATACCAAGTCAAAGTTGATTAGAAAAAATTTAGTTGTTGGACTGCTGGATCGTAAGTTTGAAAATAATAAGATATGTGATGCTTGCCAACTAGCAAAACAAGTTCGAACATCCTTTAAGACCAAGAAAATTGTCTCCACATCTAGACCTCTTGAATTGCTGCACATTAATCTTTTCAGTCCAATAAGTACAACTAGTCTAGGAGGAAAATCCTATGGCTTTGTAATAGTTATGACTACTCTAGGTACACTTGGGTATATTCCTTGCTCATAAGAATGATGCTCTACCAGCATTCATAAGTCATTGTAGGAAGGTTGAAAATGAAAAGTGACTAGCTATAGTTAGTATTAAGAGTGATCATGGAGGTGAGTTTGAAGGAGATTAATTTGAGAATTTTTGTAATGAAAAGGGGTTAGATCATAATTTTTCTATAGCTAGAACACCCTAGCAAAATGGAGTTGTAGAGAGGAAAAATCGAACCTTGAAGAAAATGGCTTGAACTATGCTATGTGAAAATAATCTACCTAAATACTTTTGGGCATAAGCTGTTCATACAGTAGCTTATATCCTTAATAGAGTGTCTATAAGAGCCATGATATCAAAGACTCCATATAAACTTTACAAGGGTAGGAAACCAAATATCTCTCATCTTAGGAGCTTTGGCTGTAAGTGTTTTGTATTGAAAATGGTAAACAGCCTTTAGGAAAGTTTGATGCAAAGAGTGATGAAGTTATATTTTTAGGATATGCATTAAACTCAAAAGCCTATAGAGTCTTCAACAAAAGATCTTTAATAGTTGAAGAATCCATGCATGTAGTTTTTGATGAAGCCAATACCTTATAAAAGGAAATTTCTGATGATGAAAATGATATGGATGAGCTTGAAAAACAAATGGAAGAGATGAGTTTAGATGATAAGAAAAATGATGAAGATAATTCTCTAGGAAGAGAAACAGAACCTCCACCCATAGAAACCCTGCAAAGAACTGAAAATCAGCATAATGACATTCCAAGGAGTTAGAAATATGCAAAAGACCACCCACAAGAACTAATCATAGGTGATATTTCACAAGGTGTTAAAACTAGGAAAGCAACAAGAGAGACTTGGGAGTTTTCAGCTTTCATATCTCAAATTGAGCCTAAAACATTTGAGGAAGTAGAAAAAGAGGAAAGCTGGATATTGGCCATGCAAGAGGAACTTAATCAATTCAAAAGAAACCATGTATGGTCATTAGTTTCTAGGCCTATAAACCACCCTATTGTTGGAAAAAAATGGGTGTTTAGAAATAAGATAGATGAGCAAGGGAATGTGGTTAGAAATACGCTAGGTTGGTAACCCAAGGATATAACCAAAAGGAAGGAATTGACTATGATGAAACCTTTGCACCAGTTGCTAGGATAGAAGGTATAAAATTATTTCTTGCATTTGCTTGCTTTATGAACTTTAAGTTATTTCAAATGGATATAAAAAATGCATTCTTAAATGGTTTCATCCAAGAAGAAGTTTATGTTAAGCAACCCCCGGTTTTGAGGACTATGAAAAACCAAATCATGTTTTCAAACTTCATAAAGCCTTGTATGGATTGAAACAAGCTCCTAGAGGTTGGTATGAGAGGCTTTCAAAATTTTTGGTTGAAAAAGGTTATGTTAGAGGTAGTGTTGATACAACATTATTTATTAAAAAATATTTAAAAGATTTAATTATTGTTCAAATTTATGTGGATGACATTGTGTTTGGTGCAACTAATGAGGCTTTATGCAAGAATTTTTCTAAAGAAATGCAGGGGGAATTTGAAATGAGCATGATGGGTGAGTTGAAGTATTTTCTTGGGCTTCAAATCAAACAAAGTGAGAAAGGAATCTTCATCAATCAAGAAAGATACACTCAAGACATGCTCAAAAGGTTTGATATGCTAAAGCTAAAATCAATTTGTACACCAATGAGTCCATCCACCATACTTGATTTAAATGAAAAAGGAAAGAATGTTGATCAAAAGCTCTATAGAGGTACGATCGAATCACTTTTTTATTTAATAGCCAACAGGCCTGATATACAATTCAGTATGTGTTTTTGTGCTCGTTTTTAATCTCAACCCAAAGAATCACACATGATTGCTGTTAAAAGAATTTTTAGATACCTCATAGGCACACAAACTTTAGGCTTATGGTACCCTAGAGAATTATCCTTTAGCTTAGTTGGATATTCGGATGCTGATTTTGCTGGCAGCAAAACATATAGAAAAGCACCAGTGGAGCCTGTCAGTTTCTAGGTAGTATGCTTGTGTCATGGTGTAGCAAAAATCAAAATTCAGTTGCTCTGTCTACAGCAGAAGCAAAATATGTATCTCTAGGCAACTGTTGTGCTCAAATCTTATGGATTAAACAAATATTAAAAGACAATGGAATGTCAATGAATAACATACCAATATATTGTGACAATACAAGTGCAATCAACATTTCAAAAAATCCTGTGCAGCATTCTAAGACTAAGCATATTGAGATTAGGCACCATTTTGTTAGAGATCACATAGTGAAAGGTGACATTAAAATTGAGTTTGTAAATACTTTACATCAATTAGCTGACATCTTCACAAAACCCTTAAATGAGGATAGATTCTAAGAGATTAGAAGAAATTTAGGAATGGTTAGTATGCAGGAGCTTTAGAAAAAATTTTAAAATTAAAAAAAAATAGTAGGCATTTAGTCAACTATGAAAGACACTTAGTCAACTAATAATGTTCTGTCACTTTAAATAATAAGACTCAGTTAAGTTAGAAAAAAAAAGAATAAAATAGTAAACAGGAGAAGTATACCAGGTGAAGAACATGGCTAGAAAATGCTGTCTCATGAAAAATAAAATAGGAGGCAAAATTTGAATTTTGAACAGGAGAAACACTAACAATATTCAACGGGTAGACAGATGATTTTTGGAGAAATTAAACTGCCCATTATCTCATTTTCTCTACATTTTCTCTCTTCTCAAACCGACCCACCCAAAACTGAAACTCTTTCCACTCAAATTCTCAAAACCTTGAATCTGAAATTTCTCAAATCCAAAATGGAAAAAACCTTTTTGACTAAAGAGATTGCTGAGAAAAAGAAAGAAAAATGACCACTGGAAGAAGGCATGCAAGCAGAAATATAGAAAAAGAAACAAAAAATTGGGTTTGCATCGATGAGTGACAAATCTGAAAAATCACAAAAGGGAAAGGAACAGAAAACAAAGAAGAAGAAAGAGAAGGGAAAATCATCTAAGAAAGGTAACACCTCATCTTCTAAGTTTAGGAATAATGCACATGAAGATAGGTACAAGAAATTAAAGAATGCCCCCATTACTTGCAGAAAGTGCATTGACTTTCAATGAAACCCTAAAAATTCAAACAAGTTTATCTAATTATTTTGAGGAATTAAAACTGAAGCAGTATAGTACCTTTAAGAATCGATCCTACAATGCCAGTTTGGTTAAAGAGTTTTATGCAAGTATTACATTAGGAAATGAAGAACTTGAAGATTTTGATGATTATCTTGATGATGGCCTGAATGTGTTTTTAAATGGAAAGGAGTTTACTATAACTACTGTTGATTTAAGGAGTTTAATTAAAATCGAATGTGAGGAAAGAGAGTTTGAATTCCCAAAAAATTATGACCCATCCTCTTTATGTGAAATAATTATAGGGAGGAAAGAAAAATACCCATCAAAAAGTAATGCCGGCTTGATTACCAATCCTCAAATTAGGATTTTGCATTACTTTATAGCAGCAAACATTCATGGCAGAAGTGGGAGTTTTAGCTACATTAGCCTTCAAGACTTATGGCTAATGGAGCATGCATTCAATGTTACTCCCCTAAATCTAGGTAGATTTATGGTTGAAAGGATGAGAAGAGCTTGTACAAGAAACAAGATAAATCTACCATATAGGAATGTCATCACTTCTCTAGTGCAGAAGAAAGGAATTTGGACTAAAAGATATGAAATGGACCTAGTTAAGAGTAGAGACCAAGCTATCTACTTAGGTAGTCTACCAAAGATGGTCTACAAGTTAGATGGAAAAACTTTTGTTAAATCACCCAAGGTCTTTGCAATACCAGCATAGTCAGAGGCAATATCCTCACCATTTTTCAGTGAAATGATTTTCAATCTATTGATGAGAATGGATGGGAAGCTTACAAAATAATCTTCAAAAATTGTGAAATTGGAAGAAAGACTTGCAGAGATTGAAAATATGATAAAGGAAAAAGGGAAATCCACTGCTGAGCCTGCAGTTGAGGACACTTCAGCAACTCTAAGCCCAACACTAGTAGGTGAGGCTGCTGAAGGCCCTACCTTCCCAGCTGAGAGCTTTAGAGGCCCTGTTTCTCAAGATAAAGATGTTGAACCAATGATTGACCCTGAAGCTGAGCTTGAAAAGGAAGAAGACTCAGATAAGGGGACTAAAGTTCTTGGGTATCTTGATGGCACCTTTCCACCTATTCAAGATCCTTAACAAAAACCTCAACCATCGTTTTCACATTCTGAAAAGGTTTCAATCATGGGTTTTTTTCATCAAATGGTTCATGAGGAGCAAGCTGAAAAGGAAATAACTCAAGCAAAAATACAGCAAGCCATATCTGCACCAGCACAAACAGCAGAGAAGCAAACTGGGAAAGAAAAAGGGAAGAATATTGCAACCCCACAAACTAAACCAAAACCACCTGGTAAAGGGATCAAGAGAATGGCAACCAAGACTAAGTTCCTCAAAAGAAGAAAATCCTCCAAGATTGTTGAAAAGGCTAAACCAGCAACTATCTCTTCTCCTCAAGAACCCTTGGAACTTTTTCACAAATCCTTACCTGAACCTTGACCATAAAAATCACCACCAGAACCTTCTTCTAAACCTCTCAATGTCAAATATTTCACTAAGGCTGAATCCTCTCCCTCATCCTCTTCACAAGATGATTAGGCATGTCACAACCCAAATTTCGGGCTATGACCGGCGCAAGGGTCCAATGGACGTAATCCACTAAACCCAAGCAAGCCTATTATTTATCTTATAATTCCATCTAATATCACTAAGTCATATTTCATAACTTTGAATCAAAATATTGATATACATTGCCAACTCGTACTAGCATTACTCCTTAAAAATTTACATACAATGTCTACAACATATATTCTAATAATTTACATTAAGTTCGTATATACAAAACAAAATAACACTCGACTTCCAACAGAGTGACTCGGATGAATATACAGCTACCGAATGCCGAGACACCTACCAAAAGATGGACACAGGTTTACAAGGACACCTCGTCCTAGTTACCGACTGCCTCATGATCTGAAAACATGAATTTGACAATGGTGAGTATAAACCTAGTGAGTGAACAAGGAAGGGAAAAAGCAACAACAACAAGGGAGAATTTAAAATCACGATGCACTTGTTTCAAAACAATGCAATTTAGTTCCATTCATATTAAAAACCCTTCATTTTAAACTTAACTCATTTTGTCTTAAATGTTGGAAGTCCATGCTCAGATATGGTAGCAAAGAAGTGAAAAATAAGGCAGCAATTGGACAAGATAGGAGACAAAACAGAAAGTTTTTCGCTACAGCAAAATTGTTACCCAGAAACATAAAGTTTTTCCCTGCAGCGAGAACCAGCTCTGGTGAAAGGTCCTCAAACCCGAAAGTATATCGCTGCAGCAAGCATGACTTTTGCTGCAGCGAAAACAGAGCAACAAGAGAAACATTTTCCCTCACTCAACAAAAAGCCATCCTGCTAAACTAACAAAATCAACATAAAACTCATGAAAATTCTCAAAGTACAATGTGTCAAATTTCACATATATGTCAACCATATATCTCATTCATGAGCTTTCATTTCATAAATCTAGATATGCATAATTACATAGACAAACATCAATATCATCATAATCACTCTCGGCTCATGTACATCCCCCCACATCGTGCACATAACTGGCACCATCATGTGCATCTCCCCCGCCGTGCACAATCAGTGCTATCGTGTACATTCCCCTACATCGTGCACACGGGCACTATCATCATCTATCTCTCACGCCACCACCATCACCGGCATGTGCATTCTCCACCTCGTGCACACACACAGTTACAATCATTATATACAATATCATTCATCATGCACAACACACACATATATATATATATATATATATATATATCATCATAATACAATAATGCATGAATCCATAGCAATCACATATTACAACATAAAACCATTTTTCAAAAGCTTGATCCCAAGGCACTTGTTTTCATGAAAAACTTGATAATTCATTCAAATGGGTGGCAATTACATTATATTTCCCAAAACAAGTTTTAAAGGCAGTCCACTCACAAGTGTCGAAAATCCAGATTTTGGGTGCACTCAGACTAATAGTCCTCAAGCGCAATTCCTTTGCCTTTTTCGGACGTCTCACTACCTTGACAAATAACAAAGTCGAAGAATTTACTATATTGTCCCTAAATTGATATAAACTAATTTAAATTACTAATGCTTGATATGTAAATGCAAAAATACGTCTGATTACCGCTTAATCGCGGTATCGATTAAATTCGACCAATCACTCGATTAATTGGCGATTATGTCCAAATCACCTCCAAATTAATCCATTTCTCCTCTAATACCTTAATTTACCACATACCATTTAAATAAATCCAAATTCAGCATTAGAACCCTCACAACTCTATATAGAAAAATTCAGTCATTTGGTGCATTAGAACCGAATTTTTCTTTCTACATAACCGTTTCACCTAAATTCATCATTTTTCAAGCCATTTTCCTTGAAATAAAAACAATCCCCCATTGATATTCAGCCCTCATGGTTCGACCAACAAAGAACCCTAGAGAAGTTGAATATTTCTTTTGTGTTTTTGTTCATAACCATGCTTAACTATCCCTAAACACTAACATAGTCTAAAATCAAATTATTCCAACAACAATTCCTCTTCCATACCCATTTTTCAGAATTGAATTCATCATGATAACTCAATATTCAACCATGAAAATCAAGAACAAAAGCATGGGTAAGCTAGGTATCAAGGAGAATTAAAGAAATTCTAACTTACCTAACTTGTTTCCTTGATTTCTTCACTTTTTCTTTGAATTTCCACCTAGGTTTTCTTATTTTTCCCTTTGTTCTTCCTTTGTTCTTGTTGCTGGTTGCCTAGGCTGAATATGGTGAGGGAATTGGGGATTTAATGGGCTGATTTCTATAAAAAATAATAAAATAATCAAGCATGTCACGTGTCACATGCTTATTGGCCTAATTTTTTAACTTTTTGACTTTTTCTTCTTAATTTTCCACCACAAATATTCTAGTATTTATCCAATCCTACCACAATTAAAATCCCTTGGTCTTGACAAGTGCTGGAGCGAAATATTTACCAATTTGCCCCCAAGACAAAAAAATTACGATTTTACCCTTATACTCCGAAATGTATCGGAATCACATTATTTCTACTTTTCAACCACAAATAACACTAATATTGATCAATATTAACCAAATGGGGTAAAAATCATTTTATAAAAATTCTCGTTTAGTCCTCTAGTGGTAAAATTATCATTTTGCCCTTGTACTCTAAAAATACCGAGAATCACAATTTTTCACTACTAAACATCATTTTATACTCCAATAATCATAATTATATTTCATATAATTATTCTTGGTCAAAATGTGATCAAATCTTGGCTAAAAATCTCCATTTTATCATCAAATGGTAAAATGACCGTTTTGTCCCTAATTGGTCAATTTTCTTGATGGACTCCAAACTAGACCTTGAACTCCGAATCACTATTCTAAGCCATTCTGTGGGTTTTAAAATTTTCAAATTCCTCTTAGAATTTTTATTTGAACTAGTTTAAGGCTCGATTTAACTTATTTGTACCACTCGGTACAATACCGTCTTTTAATCGAGCTTGACAAGGTTTCACATTCTCCCTCACTAATAAAAATTCGATCCCTGAATTTAAATTCAATGTAAAGTGGCTTACCTTTACATATCGAAGAGGTGTGGATGCTTTGTCCGCATCTCATTCTCAGCTTCCCACGTTACCTCCTCTCTAGTGTGATTCCGCCACAACACTTTCACTGAGGCTACATCCTTTGAACGGAGCTTTTTAACTTGCCTATCAAGGATAGCTACCTGTTGTTCCTTGTAGGTTAAATCATCTTGCAACTGAATGGTTTCATACCGTATTACATGTGATGGATCCGGGTTGTACTTCCTAAGCATGGACACATGAAACACGGGATGAATATTCGAAAGGTCTGGTGGTAATGCCAAACGATAAGCCACCGCTCCAACCCTTTCTAAGATCTCGAATAGCCCTATATACCAAGGACTTAACTTCCCTTTCTTGCCAAACCTCATTACCCCTTTAGTTGGTGAAACTTTCAAAAATACATGATCTCCTACTTGGAACTCCAAGTCTCTCCGTCGGTTATCAGCATATGATTTCTGTCTACTTTGTGCCGTTAACATCCTCTGACGGATGATGCGTATTTTCTCGGTTGCATCCTGCACCAATTCAGGCCCCAAAAGTTTCCTTTCTCCCACCTCTAGCCATCCAATGGGTGACCTACATCTCCGTCCATATAATGCCTCAAATGGTGCCATTTGTATGCTAGTTTGGAAACTATTATTGTAGGCAAACTCCACTAAGGGTAGATATTGATCCCACCTGACACCAAGGTCTATCACACAAGCTCTCAACATATCCTCCAATGTTTGTATGGCCCGTTCAAACTGTCCATCAGTCTGAGGGTGGAAAGCTGTGCTGAAATCCAACTTAGTGCCCAATGCTTCCTGCAACTTTCCCCCAAACCTACTAGTAAACTGAGCTCCTCTGTCAGATACTATAGAAATAGGAATACCATGCAGTCGTACTATCTCATCCACATAAACTCGAGCGTATTGGGCAGCCCCATAAATAGTCTTAACCGAAAGAAAATGAGCTGACTTTGTTAACCGGTCTATTACTATCCAAATTGAATTATATCCCCCACTAGTTTAAGGCAAACCCGTTACAAAGTCCATAGCGATATGTTCCCACTTCCACTCTAGTATTGGTAATGGTTGTAGTAGCCTTGCAGGCTTTTAATGCTCAACCTTAACCTGCTGACAAACCAGGCACTTGGAGACAAATTCAGCTACATCTCTCTTAAGTCCTTCCCACCAATACACCTCTTTCAAATCTTGATACATCTTTTTAGCCCCTGGATGTACCACATAAGCTGCCATGTGAGCTTCCTCCAATATTTCTCTCCTCAACCCGTCACCATCAGGCACATAAAGTTTGGTTCCATACCTCAACACTCCATCTGTGCCTTTGGTAAACATTTTTCCTTTCCTTCCCTGAGGATCCTGTAAGGCCTTAGCCACAAACTCATCTTTCTTTTGTGCTTCTTTGATTCGGTCCATTAAGATAGGCCTTACTCTAAAATGTGCTAGCAATGCATCTGTCTCCGCAACTTCCAAATGCACACCTATGTCTCCCAAGCTATGGATCTCTTTAACCAATGATCTCCTATCAGTAGAAATATGTGCCAAACTTCCCATTGATTTTCGACTCAAGGTATCCGCCACTACATTGGCCTTACCGGGATGGTAAAGAATAGTACAATCATAATCCTTTAGCAACTCCATCCATCTACGTTGCCGCAAGTTAAGATCCCTCTGCTGAAATATATACTTCAAACTTTTGTGGTCCATGTATATCTCGCAAGTCTCACCATACAAATAATGTCTCCAAATTTTCAAGGCAAACACGATTGCTACCATTTTCAAATCGTGTATGGGGTAATTCTGCTCATGCCTTTTAAGTTGCCTAGATGCACACTCAATCACCTTCCCATGTTGCATTAATATACATCCTAAACCAACCCCTGATGCATCACAAAACATTGTATAACCCCCCGTGCCTTGCGGTAGGCTTAACACTGGAGCTGTGATGAGACATGCCTTAAGCTTCTCAAAGCTATTCTCACAAGCATCAGACCACTCAAATTTTGTATCTTTACGTGTCAGCTTAGTCAGAGTGGCGACTATTTTGGAGAAGTCCTTCACAAAGTGATGATAATAGCCAACCAAACCCACAAAGCTTCTAATCTCTGTAACTGATGTTGGCCTTGGCCATTTTTCCACTGCTTCAATTTTCTTTGAATCAACTTGTATCCCATCTTTAGATACCACATGCCTCAAGAATGCAACACTTTCGAGCCAAAACTCATACTTGGAGAACTTGGCATACAATTGATGTTCTCTCAAAATTTGGAGCACTATCTTAAGATGCTGCTCATGCTCCTCTCGGCTCTTCGAATATATCAAGATGTCATCAATAAACACCACCACGAACTTATCTAAATAAGGCTTGAACACTCGGTTCATCAAATCCATAAAGGCTGCAGGAGCATTCGTGAGCCCCAATGACATCACCAAGAACTCATAGTGCCCATATCTTGTTCGAAATGCGGTCTTGGGTATATCTTCATTTCGGATTCTCAACTGATGGTACCCAGATCGCAGATCTATCTTAGAGAAACATTGTGCTCCTTGTAGTTGATCAAATAAATCATCTATCCTTGGGAGAGGATACTTATTCTTCACCATCACTTTATTAAGCTGTCGATAATCAATGCACAGCCTAAGTGACCCATCTTTCTTCTTTACAAATAACACCGGTGCTCCCCATGGGGATACACTAGGACGGATGAAGCCTTTATCCAACAAATCCTCTAATTGATCCTTAAGCTCTTTAAGCTCTGCCGGTGCCATTCTATATGGGGGTATGGATATAGGTCTAGTGTCAGGAATTAAATCTATGCAAAATTCAATCTCCCGCTCGGGAGGTAAACTTGGAAGCTCTTCGGGAAATACAACCAAGAACTCCTTCACCACCGACACTTGACTTACATTTCCAACCTTCGCCTTTGTATCTCTTACCACGGCCAAGTAACCTATATAACCCTATCGTAATAATCTTCTAGCATAAATGACCGATATCAAATTGGTTGGAGCATTACTCCTATCCCCCTGAATACTAAATGATGGTTCACCGGGAAAATCAAATCTAACCAATTTATGATAACAGTCTACATTAGCATGACAGGGTGATAACCAATCCATCCCCAAGATCACATCAAAGTCTAAGGTGTCTAACACCGCCAAATTCACTAAAGTGTCCTTGTCCTTGACTTGTACTACACAAGACTCATATTCCCATTCAGCCACAGATATCTCCTTTAAAGGAGTAGACACCACTAATTGTTCCTCTCTCCTAACACGATCTCTACCCCATCGAGATGCAAAACATGGAGAGATAAAAGAATGGGTAGCACCAAGATCAAATAAGACTCTAGCATTCATATCACAAATTGAAAGAATACCTGAGACCAAGACATTGGATGTTTGGGCCTCCTGCTGTGTTAAAGCAAACACCCTCGCCTAGCCTCTACCAACATAACTCTGATGTCTAGACCTAGATGACCTGCCCTGAGAGGAAGTACCAGCACCTATACCTTTCGATCCACTAGCCTCCCGACCAAATGAGGCAGCAACTGAAGGAGTAGACGAAGCTGGTTGGGTGGAACCACGTGCAGAATCTTGTGATTGATGAGCCATCGGACAATTCCTCATAATGTGCCTGGGTTGGCCACACCCATAACAAACTGCCGCAGTATTTAAACATCGTCCACTATGTCTCCTCCCACAAGTATTACAAGGGTGGATAACTGGACTACTCTATCTCAAATCTTGTTGCCTCCTAGCATTGAAAGTTATTTGTCTCATCCCAACATTAGCACTAGGCAGGTCACTCCTCTGCTGGGATAATCGTGAATCCCTCTGTGGACCCTGACGGTTAGAAGACGAACCACCACTGTTGAAATCTCTATGACCCTGATAACCCTCTGTCCTGGTCCTCTTTGCTCTATCCCTCGCAGCTCTACTCTCACTGGTCCTCATCTCAATGTGCTGAGCACAATCTACTACTACGGAATAGGTAGTGAAATCTTGATATGCCACAACCCTAAACAGTGGCTCTACTAACCCATCCACAAACCTCTGAATCTTCATCTCCTCAGTAGAAACGAGGTAGGGAGCATACCGAGACAACTATGTGAACTTGATGTCATACTCCGACACTGTCATACTCGAAGTCTGTACCAAAGTCTCAAACTCCCTAGCTCTAGCATTACATACACTAAGTGGTAAGAGCCGATCCAAGAAGGCTGCACTAAACTCACTCCAAGCCAATGGCGCTGCATCCGTCCGTCTACCTCTACACAAAGAGCTATACCACTCCTGCGTCACATCCTCTAATCGAAAAGCGGCTAACTCAACTGACCGAACACTGGAGCATCCCAAAGCTTTACATATCTTCTCCATCTTATCCAAGAAAACCTGGGGTTTCTCTGATGCATCAGACCCTGAAAATGATGGAGGCTTAAGCTTTAGGAAATCAGGAAGAGAAATCTCTAAGTGACCCCTTTCAACCTCACGATATTGGCAATCGGCCTGTCCTTGGGAGCTAGGAGATTCTTGTACTATAGGTCTCCCCTCTACTACCCTCTGTATATCCTCCATATGGGTCGCCATCATCTCTATAACCCGGTTAACTCCCTGTAGGCCTGCCGCCAAATCCTCAATAGTAGTACCCCTAGTTGGGTGTCTATCTACATCACCTGAGGACTGTCCTTCCTCTTGCCTACTCACAAACGTATCCGACCTCATCGGCCTAGTGGCCTTGCCATGTCTACCTCAGCCTTTCCGGGTGGATGCTCATGGTCTATCTGCCATCTCAATAGAAGCATCTTGCTCCCTCATTCGTCTTGAGGCGGCTCGTGTCTTAGGTGGCATTCTTACCTAGATAAGAGCAAACACCTGATATTAAACACATATTATAATCATACTTAAGGCAAAAGGTGGTTTCTAAGATAGGGAATCTATGCGGTCAGTTGGTTATAAAATGTGCCGCGGTTCACACTTTACAACTGAAGTTCCCACATAAAGACCCGACTCTCCGCTGAACCAACAAAAGGAAGTTCTAGGACCTAGACAAACCTAGGGCTCTGATACCAACATTGTCACGACCCAAATTTCGGGCTATGAACGACGCAAAGGTCCAATGGACATAATCCCCTAAATCCAAGCAAGCCTATTATTTATCTTACTTATAATTCCATATAATATCACTAAGTCATATTTCATAACTTTGAATCAAAATAGTGATATAAATTGCCAACTCGTACTGGCATTACTCCTTAAAAATTTACATACAATGTCTACAACATGTATTTTAATAATTTACATTAAGTTCGTCTATACAAAACAAAATAACACTCGACTTCCAGCGGAGTGACTCAGTTGAATATACAGCTACCGAATGCCGAGACACCTACCAAAAGATGGACACAAGTCTACAAGGACACCTCGTCCTAGTTACCAGCTGCCTCGTGATCTGAAAACCTGAATTCGAAAATGGTGAGTACAAACCCAGTGATGTTTAGTTTAGATCGAGATCATCTACAGCCTTGTTCTTCAATTTAGTTTTTCATTTCTCTTTTATCTTTTTGCTATAGAAATGATTTGTTCCCTTGAAATTGTGATGTTTTCTGAAGAAATGATGATGAACTAAATTCTCCTTCTAGGATTATGGTTTATTTCAATATGTAGTTTGAAAATATGACTTTTCTTTGCTTAGTGTTAATAGGTATTGTATGGTTTATTCAAATCCATGATTAATGTTTTTTTCTGCTTGATCACCAGTTGAAATGATTAAGGTCTCTAAATGCAACTTGACAAAGAGAGTTTAAAATAGACCATTGATTTGAATAGCTTATGTTCGATCACTTAGAGATTAGGTGATAGATTTATACTTAGGATAGACATATACCTAAATACCATGGGTAACCAAATTAAAACAAAAACTTAATGAACTTTTCTTAACTAATTTGCATAGACATATGGGATTAATTTTGAAAAGTATGTGTGCAAGAATCTTTACAAAAATTTGTACATAAACTCAGATTCTAAGTTAGTCATTCACCCCATTAATCTAAGTTTAAAGTAAAAGATTAGATTCAAATGAAATATTGAAAGACACCATGATCCTAAGTCTTTACAATAATTATTTCTTTAGTAAAATTACATTCATATCTTTAGTTGGTTTCAATAGAAAATTTTACTTTAATTAAGTGTTAAAAATTGAGTGCTTGGATAGGAAAATTTTTGCTACAACTTTAATACTTGGTAAAAATTTAAGAGCAAATCTCTGTGAAAAATGATAGTCAACTTATCTCTATATTTCTTGAGTGACACATATGCTTACGAGTATAAAATCGACAACAATAATCAATTAAGTTGGACTTAATTGAAATATACCAAAATAAAGTTGAAAAATTAATTAAAATCATAAGGACTTAATTGAATAAAAATACAAATATTATATCTAAGGTTACAACTTAGTTTGGCTATATAAATACATTATTTTAAACAACTAAAAATCTAAGCCTTCAGCCACTTCTTTGTTGTTTCATAAAAATAAGAAAAGAAAAATAGTTTTTTTTGTCTGATAGAAATAAGATTCGATAAGTACTTTTGATTTTTTTTATTTTAGAAACAAAACTTGCTACTACAAGTAAAATCCTACCTTTGAGAATGTCTTATTCGGTCACTGTGTGAATTATTGTTAAAGGCCCAACACTTGGGTGGTTGAAAATTTAATGAATCCTAAAGGTAAATAAGCAAAGATTTCTACTACAAGATTTCAAATTATGTTATTCTCTTTTCGAGTTACTGGCCTCATGACAAGCGTATTTTGGATTTAACTGGCTCTTGATTATGATATCTAGAGCAAGGTATGTAATACTTAAACTTATGAATATTCATAATTAATTTGAAAATTACATGAAAAACAAAAACATTGATCCTATGGGATTCGGTTGTTTCTTTGGTTAAATGCATGTTGTATTTTTCCACTAGGTTGTGTTTTTAACTTCATGTTTGAGCATGAGGTCGAATCCCAACATAAACATGTCCTATAAACATGTTTTTGAACAGTCTTCACAATAATTAATTACAAGATAAGTGCAAAAGGCACAAAATGATACTCTTTTAACTCCTTTTGTTTGCCTTGAATTCTACCTCTGATTAACTACTAAATACTACATCCGTAGTATCAAAATTGATCCTTAATTTTACACAAATGCTAAGTTAATTTTATTTGAATGATGTTTTCATTTCGACCAGACTTTATCAAAGCTTTACAATCCATGACCACTGTTGAAAAAGTCTTTTGCAAAATGGAAGAAACAAGGTGAAAAAACGAGACCTTTATATTGAGGACTTCAAGTAAAATTAAAAATATATATGTTTTCCCCCATAACTCAATCTTACTACAATGAAATGTCATGCTTTCTCTTCTCATTCATAGGGGTAACAAATTAAAAGTTGTCTTATATGGAGATAAAGCTAAAGGAATAAATCAAAACCACCTTTTCGACGATGTAATTAGCCCCATTATCATCTTCGATGGCACAACAGTAAAGAAATACATGAGTATGAATATCACATATTATTGCTTAATTTACTATCTGTTAATCAAACTTTCAATATTTTTTTATTGTTTTTTCAAACATTCTTTACCGTGCATTTTGCTCAACCACCAAAATATACGTGACCTAGGCATAAAAGAAACTGCAACATTTAAACAAAGGTAATAGTTCTCTTTAAATTACTTCATATTATATTAGAAATAAATCAATACATAATTATACTACAAATTGCAGATATGATAATGAACAATTTAGTCTCTAAATCATTGACATGCAAAATGACTTGTATCAATTAGCTACAAGCAATGCTAAAATTAAAGAATCAACCATTATGGAAAGAAATGGAGTTGACCCATCTAAAATACAAGTTAGAAACAAAAATGATCAAACAATTTTGTCACAAATTTATATGACATAATTATACTAACAATTCATACACATTGTAGCACACTAGATTCAAAGTGACAAGAATGATAACTAATATCGATTGCAAAAATGGATGATTCTACAATTCTTGGGATGAATGTGAAGTAGACTTGCGTTTCTATGCTCGAAAATACTAGTGTACACAACACAAAAAGAAAGCACCTATGGCAACGTAAGCAAATCAGAACTAATTTATTTTTTTTACTACTCTAATTTAAATTGCTCAAAAACTTTTTCTTCATGTAAACTGTAAAGGGAGTTCTTGTGATAGGGAAAGGAAGCGTTGCAAACAAGTAAAAGGTTGTGCCGGAGGCGGCAGAGAGGAAGATTGGAGCAGTTCCTGAAGTATTGAGTGTTGTGCCAGGTGGAAGATAATAAGAAAAAAATTAGAGAGTAGAAGATAATTAGAAAAAGAAGCTCTCAAGCTGAGAATGTGTTAGCTCGATAGGGGAGAGAAGAGTCCCTCTAAATGAATTGTGAGGCTCTATATATAGTGCTAAAAGTGACCGTTACTCAAGAATAGGCTTTAATGTGTCTAATAAATGACATTTTTATGAAGAACATTAATGTGAGTAACCGTTACTGTAATTAGATGTAATAAGACTTGTTCTCAAGTAAAAGGTAATAGCAAAGAGGTGTACAAGAAAAGGTATAAGAGAAGAAGCTGTATGAGAATAGGTATAAGAGAAGAAGTTGTACGAGAATCGGTATAAGAGAAGAAGGTAGGAAGGTGAAACACTTGTACTTCAGAAAAATATTAAAAGAAAGACCTCTTAATTGCCTCCATATCTAAGCCACTAAGCCAAACTCTCTGGAACATCCCAAGATGAAAGTAACCCATGAACCCTACCACTTATTTAGAGTTACTTTCACTATCACCCAAGTGAAGTGGTTATTCTATTTGAAGTAGCTATTCTACTTGTATTAGTTGTTCCATATGGAGTAGTGCTTTACTTATTCTAGTTGTTCTGCTTTAAGTAGTACTCCACTTGTTCTAGTTGTTTTGCGTGAAGTAGCGTTTCACTTGTTCTCGTTATTCTGCGTGAAGTAGCACTTCACTTGTTTAGGTTGTTCTCTGTACAATATTATGTTGTAACATAATTCTTTAGAGTAACAGTATTAAACAAAATCAAGTATCTACATAAACCATTTAAGAACTACAAAGAGAATTAATAAATGCATTGCAAATGGAATAAAAATTTGACAATGGCTTGTTTTACTCTTCTATATTGATCATTGACTTTGTTTCATAGTTTTCATTTGTTTATTCTGTTTTCTTGCCCCTTTTATTGTGTTGATCATAAACACTTGGTTTTCATTTGCTGGTATATGTAATTATACTTGACAGGTTAACCCTTTTTTATCTCCCATAGATTCTAATTGGAATACAAGTTTGACAAATGGCTTGGTTTACTCTTCAATATTAACTACTAATTCTGTGTGATAGTTTAGATTTTTTTATTCTATTTTCTTGCTCCTTTAATTATGTCACTGATAAAAACTTACTGTTTTAGATGCTGCATACAATTCATTGTAGAAGATAATATTGGACAAATGGAATTGGTGACTTTCTGAAAACCAGTAGAGAAATTAGTGGGGTCTATAATTACAAAACTTACAGGACTTAAAAGTATCCATTACATGACACTACCTGGACCTATAAAAGCCTTGATCTAACAGATGAGGACATTCATTATAGGTCTAACCTCAAAAGTAGTCAAAGCAAGAGTTGTCTTACAAGATGTTTGACTGTAATAAAATAGAAAACCAACAATCCCCCACTCCAACTCTTACTAGTGCATCTATATCAACAACACCTCCAACAAGATCTGAACAAGCTAACCAACAACCTTTGCCATCACCGATATGCAACCAAGTGATCAAAGAGCTTTTTTTAGACTGCACACCTTAAAAACAGACCATCACAAGCCAAGGAGAAAAATCACCCACCAAAAAATATAAATCCAGGTATAACAAATATATACACTTGAATTAAATGAGAGTTCTATATTAACATTGCTATTATAACTTTACAAATGCTCAAAAAATCTGTAACATATCAAAAAAGCTCTTTAGAAACCTCATACACAATTTTCTACAATAATTTCATGCATAAGAACTTATACAAAAGATAGATGACAAAATCTTTTCTTCCAATGCAGAGCACACTCAAACCAAGTCACTGATAAAAGCACGACTTGACTACAAACTTTTTACCCACCTACCTTTAATGACCAATCACTAAATTTTGATTGCCAGTCATATGTCATAATGTCTTATCCTTTCTGCATGAAGGCAGCATGCTATATTCAACACTTTGATCATGAATTGTATATACTTAGAATGCTGGTAATGTATATTGGCAACCATCTCCACTATTGAACATCTTTAGCTACACCAAAATGTAGGTTAGAAACTTTGGTAGCATCCAAGCAGTTTTTAATAAAAAAAACATGTATTTTGTTAGTAAGGTGGGAATGGATGTATAGAATGATAAATACTAATATTATTCGCCTTCATTTTGTATTTGCAATTTCAACAACAAGCTCCAAATAAGAGTCGGAGGACATAAGAGTTGGTTCAACACAGGATATGAATGCAGGATTCCCATGTCCCTTAAGATCTACTGTAAGTTGTGTTTGATGTGCGGGGGATTGGGTTTGATGTAATTGCTGGCAATGTTTCATGAGTTGGCATTTCTCTTTCTTGGACCGTTCTTTTTTGTTTGATTCTTTTGGTTGAACTATTTTTGGGTATTTGGCTGAGAGAGTGATTGTTTCTGCTTTTTGAAGTGGGTCATAATTGTACAAGTGTGATGGAAGACTTGATTTCGGCAAGGTTCTGTAAGCTGAACTCATGCTGACTGATCCACCCGAGGCAACGCACGGATCTTTTTCTAATGTCCACAAAATGAAACATCACATGATTTAGTTGTAACTTACACGGTGTAAAAGACCAAACAATGGTACAAATTTGTCATGAACTGGAAGATGAGATCATTGATGACTCCATATTCGTCGAATGCACGACAAGCAATCGTCCCAAATGAAAATATCTACTGGTTTGGACCTAACTAATGATTCTTCCATATCCATTCTTGAACTGTGAGCGGCTGCTCTTTGCATTATAAATACTAGATATGGCAAAGAAGTGACATGAAGACAACAAAATATTGAGGACGGATTCCTTGTCGAGAGCTATATACAATGAATGCTGGTCAATCTCTGGTAGCCAAGAGGTAAAAACTATGTTCATCAAAAAACTCATTTTTCCTGCATATGCTAGTCTTAAATAATTAATTCTGTTGAGTTTAACTACTTTGTCATTTATATGTTTTTTTAACAGGTAATTTGACCCTTTTGAAAAATAAGAGATACATGCACCTATTATTTAATCAAATATGCAAGATTATTTTGTCATAAATAACTTGGTTATTACTCTATTTATTGTTTTATGGAACGTGTTCAAGTCTTTTCAAGGGCTTTCTTGTTTTAAGAAAAAATTATTTTCAGTTTGTTTAAGTCTGTTCATCAGGTGTTTAAGTTATTAGACTACCTCAGCTGTTGTGTTCTAATATGGTTCAACAAAAAAGGAGAAGCGGCTGCCCATACTTAAAATTTTTACACATGATAGAAGACAAAACATATAAATTGGATTCATTGACTTAAACCCTATGTTTTCTTGACGCAGGCTAGAAGGTAAGGTAGCATTGATAACTGGTGGTGCTAGTGGCATAGGAGAGAGCACTGCTAGGCTCTTTGTCAAGCATGGAGCTAAGGTTCTTATTGCAGATATACAAGATGAATTAGGTCACTCTCTCTGCAAAGAGCTTGGAACACCAGATTTTATCAGCTACATCCACTGTGATGTGACATGTGAAACTGATGTCCAAAATGCTGTGGACTTGGCAGTCTCGGAGTACGGAAAGCTTGATATCATGTTCAACAATGCTGGCATTCCAGGTGACCTTGAAATCAGAGCCATAACTTCAGATATAGAGAACTTTAAGAGGGTACTTGATGTCAATGTGTTTGGCGCATTCTTGGGTGCCAAGCATGCTGCCAGAGTGATGATTCCAGCCAAGAAAGGGTGCATTCTCTTCACTGCTAGTGTTGCTTCATTGGTATGCCTTGGTATTTCTCACGCCTACACCACATCAAAGCATGCTGTTGTAGGAATGACTAAGAGCTTGAGCGTGGAGTTAGGAGAGTATGGAATTAGAGTTAATTGCATATCTCCTCACGCAGTTGTGACTCCTCTGTTACAAAAAACGTTGGGAATTTTGGATAAACGAAAGGGGGAGGAGATATTGTCTACAACAGCAGTCTTGAAAGGGACCATATTGGAACCAGAAGATGTTGCGCAGGCTGCCCTTTTTCTAGCAAGCGATGAGGCCAAATATCTGAGTGGTGTCAACTTACCGGTTGATGGAGGCTATAGTCTAAACAATCCAACATGGAAAACGGGACTGCAAAACTGCAATGAAAACATTCAGCCTTCATAAGTTTAATTTATTTCTTCCGCTAATAAGTTCAGGGGTTAATGGTTCAGATGTTCCATTTACCCTCTCTAGAAAGTTACTATCTATGTTGACCTTGGCTTCAAAGTTAAACACAAAAGTGTTCGTTCCCTTATCGATTTTTTTTTTTTTGGCTCAAACAGAAGATTTCATTAATAAAATGGCTTAACAGCTTCCACATCTCACTCTAGTGAGGTGGATGATAAAGACTGATATTGAACACCAACCCATCCAATAAATGGCTGAGTCAAGATTTTAGATTTAAGGAGATAAAAATGAAAATTTTAATATTAGAAGAGATAAAATTATAAAATTTTTTAAAAAATAAAAATAATATTTAAATTTTATAAAATATAACAAAGAAAAAATATATAATTTTTTGAAATTTTGGGGGTCCCTGCTCCCCCCGCCCCCCCCGCCTTTGGAGGGAGAGGAATGGCGGCATCCACTTCTCATTTTTTTATTTTTTTATTTTAAATTTATAAAATTAAAAGTATATAACTTTGCAATCTCAAATGATTTAAATGAATATCTTTGAAGTAATGGTAACTAATTTAAACTAAATTTTGAAAGACCCATGTTCAATCCATTCTAGGTCCAAATTTTGAAATTCTTTTCCCTTTTTTCCTTCAAGCACTTCAAACCATTCCCCTTTTTCCCTTCAAGCCGTTTCCTTTTTTTCCTTCTTTTTTCTTTTTTCTTTTTTCTTTTCTTTTCAACCCTTCAAGCCATTCCTCTCTCTCTTTTTTTCTTAGGTTTTTTTAAACCCTAACCTTTAACTCACCCAATTCTTTTTTCTTCTTTTTTTTCCTTAATAGAAACCCTTCACTTTTTTTAGAACCGTTCCTCTCTTTCTTTTTTCCTTGATTGTTTTCTAAACCCTACCCTTTAACTCATACAAATTTGAAATTCCTTTCTCTTCTCCAAACCAAATAACTATACTAAACTCTTTAACTCACATAAATTTTGAAATCACTGACATTTAAAATGAATCTATCATAATGCACAGGTAATGTTTCTTTAATTCCCAAATCTCAATTCAATTTTAATTTTTAGATTTGTTTTATATTGTAACATTTGAATTTATAAAGTGTGAAACCTCGACCTCCATAAACACGTAATTAGAAGTAGACGTGACAACACAGATTAGGGGTAATTTTGTCATTTTCCTTAGTGAGCTCCTAGAAGTGGGTTTTCTAATATTATTAAGGCCTAAGTAGGCCTAAGGAATACATGAATAATGTATATAATAATAAAATAAATGAAGAAAATAGAAATAATGATATTTCCACAATAAGGGCAAAATGGTCATTTTGGATCTCGAGTCTAAATTTCTAAGTTTTCACGAACTTGAGTGCCCTAGTCTATTATGACCTTTTCTCAGTATCAAAAGGGTAAAAAAATTGAACCAAAGGAAAGAAAGAAGGTAAAGTTAACTATGTAATGGCATTTTTGTAAATAAGTGAAACTTAGTCAACTATAGGATAAATATCCCGTTTTTTCCAGCACCTTCTCCTCACTTCCAGTAGCTTCTTCTTCTTCTTCCCATTTCACGTTTTCCACCTTCCATGGAAGCCTCCCTTGAAACCTTCATGATTTTTTTCATGGTAACCCCAAACCTTATGTTTTTATATGCCTTATTATAGGATTTGTCATACTCTTTCACTTCTACACCTCAAGAACCCTCAAAAGTCTTTCCTCAATACTTTTTCTAACTAGATGGACATTTTTAGAGAGAGAGAGAGAGAGAGAGAGAGAGAGAGAGAGAGAGAGAGAGAGAGACTTTCCATAATAGCTTGACAAACTCTTGGAAAGAAATTCAACTACAAAACCACTAAGGTGAGTAGTGAGTTAGGTTCGATTTTAAGTTGTTGATGATGGCCAATAATTAGAGTTGTGGGTTGTTTTATTGTTGAGGGTTGTTTGTTTATTCTTAGTGTGACTAGAGTAGTGTAAACTAATGACTAGTCAAATGGTAATTGGAAGCTAGTTAAAAATAACTAGCAAAACTTGATTTAGAAAAAAAACATTTGGAATAATATTTATGTTAATTGAGTTGGTGTGATGTTATTGTGTGTGATAGGTTCCAACGAGACCCCACACCTCCACACGGAGCATTAGTCGAAGTTGGAGTCAATCCACAAGCATTAACAAAGACAAGTGAGTGAACTTGCATTAAAATGTTTTGGGATAAATGCATATGAATTTGGTTAAATCACTTGAAATATTTTACTGAACTTTTCTCAAAATATGCATGAGAACAAGCCCTTGATAAAATGTTGTATGTTGTGAATGTGTAATATGATGAATCATTGTGCTCCTATATTATGTTAATATATATATATATATATATATATGTTCTGTATTGATAGTTAATATGTGTGATAATTATAACCGTGCATGTGTGGTGTGGGAGTGCACATGCCGGCGATGATAGGGTACGGGAGTGTGAATGATGATATTGCCTGTGCACGATGTGGGGGTGTACATGATGACTCTACCTATGAGCGGTGTGGGAGTGCACATGAGCCGGATGAGGCGGTGGCGGCATACGTGTGTGTATATATATATATATATATTTACTATATAGAGAGGTTTGGAATTAATATGTGATTGCATTGACTGTTGAAACTTGATTATTGTCAAATGTGTTTAATTTGATTTCCGTTGCAACAGGATTGGATTTTTATAGCAGTGAAAATTTCGCATAATTTCATCTGCCCAGATGTTTCGTTATAGCGAAAATGTCTTCTCGCTGCAGCGAGAAACTCTCCGGTGGATAGCCTTAACCCTTGCTTTGGATTTCGCTGCAATGAAAATGCATTCTTGCTGCAGTGAGAAATTTTCAGGTGGTTGGGTAAAATGTTTGCCCGGATTTTCACTGCAACAAAAATGCACTCTCACAGCAGCGAGAAACCCTCAAGTTGTTGGTTCAAAAATTTACCTTGAAGTTCGCTGCAACAAAAATTCATTCTCACTGCAGCATTCCACTGTAGTGAGATTCACTTTGCTATGCTTGCCTTGCTTGAACTTCCTAAATATTTTAAAGTAGTTGAAAAACAACACGACATCGAGTTTTATTCATAATATATAAAATTGCATTATTTTAACTTAAATGCATTATGATTTCTAAATTTTTCTTATTGTATGCTTGTTCCCTTCTTATGTTCATTCACTGAGTTTATACTCACCTTTTTAACTTCATGTTTTTAAGATCTAGAGATAGTTGGAACCTAGAGTGAAGGGTCCATGTATATTCGCCCCTTTGGCAAGTACCACGGCATTCAATAGCTGTACCTTCACCTAAAGTCACTCCGCTAGAAGTCAAGAGTCTTTTGCTTGTGTATATGTACACGTGATGTAAATCACTAAGATACATGTCACAAATAGTATGTGTTCATTTTGATTAATGTTGCCACTATGAGTTGCCAAATGGTTGACATCATTTTGGAATAATATAAATGCAAGTATTTGGTTGTCATAGCACATTACTAAAGTACTTATAGTTGAGAATTAAGAAATGTAACTTTAGAAATATCTGATGCAGTAATGAATAGGTTGCATAAGAGGCTTGCTAAGGTTTGGTGGGCTGTGCCCATTTGGCCCATGCTCCGATCATGGTCTGAAAATTAGGCTGTGACATAAAGGATATTGTAGATTAATTATTGTTATATATTTTAATCTAAAAGGTATACTTTATTCTCTTATAGGTGAAGGTGACTAATCAAAAAGCTCAAAATATAATTTTGAAGTTAGGTTCTGTTATCATTGCTAGAATGCGTTTCTTCAACTATTAATATGCATTGTTCATTATTGATAACAATTTAGAGGATTTGACTTAAAACTAAAATAGAATGTGATTAAAATATTTAAAAATTTTCAATAATCCTATCTTACTTTTTCAAATTAAATAGGTACAAAGCCATGATTAATTCAAAAATCGATTCTTACTTCAAGAAAAAATCTCGATAGGACAATGTTGACCTTCCCATTCTTGACATGTCAACTGTGAATGTCCATAATCCTCATCCAAAAGTTTTCAATTCTTCAGAACATGAATTTCCTTATCTAGAATCTCAACTTACTAAGTTTGCCAATACCGAACCTAAAGAATTTGATGATATTTCTTTAAAGCGTGATTTAGGATTGGGAAGCCAATAAGTGATTACCTAGTATACCAAAAGATGCAATACGTAGAACTTATCTTAGGCTTGGTCCATATAAAGGCATTCCACAAAATGGTGTTTACCCAGCAAATGAAAAGAATGGCCGACAGTTTGTTTATCCTTGGTTTAAGTTGTATCCTGATTGGTTGGAATATTCTCCAACCAAAGATGGAGCATATTGTCTTTCGTGCTTTCTATTTGCTAAGCCATCAGGTCATTTTGAATCAACTACTTTTATAGTTAAGGGTTTTTGACATTGCAGGAAAGTCAACATGGGGTATGATTGTCCTTTCCTAAACCATGAAAGAAAAGGTCCAAATTCTGCACATAAGAAAGCTAAAGAGCATTGTCGTGATTTAATGAATTCATCTCAAAATATTCAGAAGGTTGTTGATAAACAAAAGTCTAAAAAAGTTTTGAAAAATTGATTGCGACTCAAAGTTTCAATTGATGTTGCTAAGTTGTTTGTATTACAAGGTATTGCCTTTTGAGTTCATAATGAACGCAAGTATTTAATTAATCATGGCAATTTTATTGAAATCATAAAACATATTGCTTCTTACAATGAGAAAGTAGCTTCAATTGTCTTGAATAATGCCTTTTAAAATGCCTCTTATATGTTTCTTATGATTCAAAAAGAGGTTTTGGCCTTTTTTGCAAGCAAAATCCAAAAGTTCATTCAGAAAGAAATTAGTGACTCAAAATTTTGTATTCTTGTAGATGAATCACGAGATGATGCAAAAAGAGAGCAAATGGCTACTATCTTAAGATTTGTTGATAAAAAAGGCTTCATTCAAAAGAGTTTCTTTGATTTGGTTCATGTGGAGGAAGCTAATGCTTCTACTCTAAAAGAGAAAATTTGTAGTGTGCTTGCTTTTCATAATCTTAGCATCCAAAAAATCCAAGGGCAAGGATATGATGGAGCTAGTAATATGCAAGCTGAAAGGAACAGATTGCGAGCATTATTTTGAAAGAGTGCCCATTTGTTTTTTACATTCATTATTTTGCTCATTGACTGCAATTAATATTGGTAACAACATGCAAAAACATTATTCCTGTTGAGCACTTTTTCTCCCATTTGGCTTTCATTATTAATGTTGTTGATTCCTCTACAAAAAAAAAACAAGATCATTTGCAAATTGCTCGAGCAATTAAAGTTGTAGAGTTGGGTTCTACTAATGAGCTTGATATTGGAAAAGGAAAAAATCAAGTTGGCTCATTAAAAAAAGCGGGTGATACATGATAGGGCTCGCATTTGAGGTCTTTTCGTAACTTACTTGATTTGTGGAATCCGACTCTCAAAGCTCTAGGTGAGATAATTAATAAAGGCGGCACCTCATCCCAAAGGGTCTTAGCTAATGGAGCTTATGATTTGATAACTGTATTTGAATTTGTTTTTATTTTACATCTTATGATAGAGATTTTGGAAAGGGCAGATAATTTATGCAGACTTCTTTAACGTAAATCACAAGACATTATTAATGCAATGAATTTAGTAACTATAACAAATAAAGTTATTCAAAACTTTAGAGATAATGGGTGGGATGTTTTATTTCAAGAAGTCAAGTCTTTTTGTGAGAAACATGAGATAGAAATCCTTAATATGAATGGTCCTCGTCAATTAGGTAGAGGCCAAGTATTGAAAAGTGAGCAAATTTTGATGATGCAGCATTATAGGATTGATTTATTCATTGGTACCATAGATATAGTGCTACAAGAGACGAATAGTAGATTTAATGAACATACAATGGAGTTGCTTGTTCTTAACTCAGCTTTAGATCCTAAAGATGGATTTAAGTTATTCAAGATTGATGACATCTACAAGCTTTCTCAAAAGTTCTATCTTGATGACTTCACTCATCAAGAAAAATTGCATATGAAATATGAATTGAAGCATTTTGAACTTGATATTAGGAGAGATCTATATTTGCAAAGTGTTTCAAATCTCTCAGAGCGATGCCAGTTAATATCCAAGCTAGAAATAATCTGTTATATGTAGGGCATTGTGTCACTGTTATTTGTATGGCAATGCGTGATTGTTATTTGTATGGTAGTGCATGATTGTTATCTGTATGGCATTTCATGACTGTTATCTGTATGGCATTGTGTGAGAGAAATTTGTATGGCATTGTGTGACTGTCATTCTGTAGATTCTATTTTTTTTTTTGCTCAACTTTAATGCTTTAACATGTCTCTGTTTATTTACTTAATAATCCATGTTTCACATGTGCTTTAATTATTTTGTTTTATGTATGTAAAGATAGTAAGAACTGGTTATTATTTTTTGTAATCTTCATTGATCATATTTACTAGAATGAAAATGTTATACGTTTTCTATTGTAGGTAGCTAGAACAGGAACAGAACAAGAGAATGTGGAAGCTTTGCTTTGTGAGCCGAGGGACCAATGGGGCTTCAATGCTGGCATTAACATCCACTATAAGTGGACGCGGCTATATGTCATACGCGAGGTGTTGTGGAAAGAAAATGAGTTGGACATGATGAAGAGAACATGCTTCGGGAATCTGATGGATGTCAAATTAGAAAATGTTAATTCTGCGCTAGTCTCGTGCATAACTTATTGCTATGTAGAATCAATTAACTTGGCACCATCAAGGGTGAGTTGTGGTTTGCCATAGGCAATACCAAGGCTTGGTTCACGAAGTGTGAGTTCTTTCTGGTGATAGGACCACGTTTAGCTCCATGCTAGGTGTTATTTTCAGTCCCAACCAGGCCATCCCCAGAAGAATTCACTAGCGACAACAAGGAGCGAGCAACCAAGTGAAGCTACAACATATGTTAGATACGTTTTAGAAAGGGCAATTTCAACAAGATGGAGACACAACAAAAATGGCCCTCGTCTTGATCACGAATAATATTTTATTCGGTCAAGACTATAGATGAGTAGTAATTCCATGGCTGTTGTTGTTGGTCGAGACATCAACCAGTGGAATGCGTTCCTATAGGGCACCTACGTATGGAGTCTGACCATAGATTACATGTTGAAGAGCTTCCAACCTCCAGCAAGAGGAGTAGAAGAAAAGAAACATTACCCCCTTTATGAATTTGCATGGGTATTTCAAGTAGTGTGCCCTAAGGTTTTCCATTTTCCTTTTCACATAAGATTTTATTAACTGATTAAAATATTTTACAATTAACGTTCAGTTTTGGACGTTGGAGGCGATACTTGATATCCAAAGTTGGTTTGGATCCTACCACCAGTCTAAAGATATTTATCCAAGAATGCTAAAATGGCCTTGTGATGAGAAGCCCACAAGCTTCCACAACATGATTGCTAGTTAGGAGAGAGATGGCAGAGTGAGGAACAAAACCATATTTTTTTTTTATTTAATTTTTTTGTCATATGTTAACTAGCTTTCAACCTACTGGCAACGTATGTTCTAGTGTAGTTGCGTGCATTAGGGACTTTGGAGCCAAGTGCAGAAGAGATATTGAAAGCATATTGGGTCGACATTGATGTCCATCTATCCGAGGGGCATCAATACATTCCAATATGGCAGCTAGATGGTCGAGTAGAATTTCATCTTGAACAAAAGAAGAAGATCATGAAGCATAAGGAGGAAAAGGTGGTAAGATGAGGCATTAAGCGGAAACGCACCACAGACAAAGAGGTTGATGCCCATCGTCCTACTCTTGATACGTTTGTTGCTCCTAAGACTCCTATTGCTTAATCATTGGATGATGATCAGGCACGCAACCCGCTAGTGCATCCTTAGATGCAGACAAGCTTAAAGCGTGAGATGAAACGGAATAGGATACAATGAACGAAGGAACTTCAATCACTGCAGAGGGAGATGTAGATGCAGTTAATACAGATAGAGGTGTAGCAAGACATACAAGTGTAGATGTGATCAATGCAGCTAGAGATCCAATAATAGATGCAGCAGTAGATGTAGTCAATGCAACTACAAATCTGATAGGAAATGCAAGGGTTGAAAGACTGGATTGTTCGTCAGCTACTCAACCATTATGAGGCATGAGTTTTTATCTTTTTTCATTGCGTGACTTATAGCATTTAGGATCTATTTGATGTTTTAATGTGTTTAATTTTTATCACTGTGTAAAGTGGGTCTGTCAATTAATAGGATAATGTGTGTAGTAAAAAGGGCATCGATATGGGGGTTGATCTTGATGAGCCAAATGGTATTAATGACCTAATTGCTTCAACTCAAAGTTCACCTCTTACAACCCCATACACAACTTCTCTTGAAAGCATAACTTCAACTAAGACCCCCCATCCTGCTTGTAGCCCAACTCCACGTACCCCACTTTTTGCTCGTAGCCCAACTCCATCTGAAGCTCCCCATCTTACTTGTAACCCAAGTCCACTTAAGGCCCCCAAGCAAGTTTAAAGCACACCTTCTTTTCAAGCTTTACCTCTACCTCGAGTCGAAGATGCACGGCTGAGCATGGCCAACAAATAGCTTTAAAGCCCATATGTTAACCCATTATTACTCCAGCACAAAGCAAATGATGCGTTGAAAGACAAATACGAGCACTTCATGAAAAACAAGCAAGCCAGGTAAAATGCAAACATTACATGATATTCAGCTTTATAGTTTGAAATTATTGAATCTAATGACCTTTTGACGTTGGTATTTTATATGTGCAAGGTTAACATTCTAAGCATCGAAGGGCAAGAGGACCTTGAATTTTTTCACATTTTGGAGAAGCCGAGTGAGTGGTTGAACAGCTAACACATTTACACATGCATTAGTGTCATGTGTAAGTGAGTGCAAGCACCATTCCCAAGTATACAAGCAAAAAATATGCATTGTTGACAGGAAATTCTATATAAGTATATTATAATGAGTTTTAATTATAAAAATATATGTTAAAGGTTCTAGTTCATGGTGTATAACTATTGAGTGTAACTTAATTGACAATTGATTTTGCTTGGCCTGAGCCATGAAATAAGCCTTCCATCGTCTGATAAGAAGTTCAAGCCGACGAAGGTGGCTCTGCTTAAACATCGACTTGATTACGCGAAGGGTGAGAGTCAGCCATGAGGGAAGCCATAGCATGAGGTGGACACGATTTTGGTGCCATGCCATTTTGATAGCCACTGGGTTCTAGTGCAAATAAACTTGGTGGAATGAAGTATGACATCAGTGGACTCCTCATATGGTCGTCAAGATGCAATTCAGTCTAACTTGAATGATGAGTAGATGGGTCCCCTAACCGCATTTTTTCCCATTATAAGCCACTAGACTAGGCACTTTGATCACGTGTGTCGTAAAAAATGACCTTGGACGCTAATGAGCTGGCAATTAAATGAACAAACCTTAGAACATACAGACCGAAATAGTTAGAAGGATTGGGTAATCACTACTTGTGAGTGGCTGATCAATACGAGCGAGCAAACCTTGAATACAAATGCCATTGAAGACCTTAGGAAAAATTATGCACTAGAGATTTTTGCTAATAATGTTGAAACTTAAGTTTGTTACTTTATTTATTTTTTCGATTCAAACTTAAGTTTGTAAAGTAACATTGTTTATTATGAAAAAATTACTCTTTGTTCTATTACTTGTTTAAATTATATCTATTTTACCTGACATGATAATAATTTATTAATTTTATTGTAATCATAACTTAATAGAAGTGTTACCGATTTAGGATGCTTTTAATGACCAAAACATGGGATTAAAGTGTTACTAACTTGGGATGCTTTTAATGACCAAAACATGAGATTAAAGTGCTACTAACTTGGGATGTTTCTGATGATCGATACTTCTTTAACTGATCAATGTAAGTTCTATCTCATTTAAATCTTATCTATTGATCGATATGACATTGTGTGACATTTTTTGGGCATTACGTGACAAGTTGATATGGCATTGCATGAATAGTTTATATGCATTAAGTGACTTAGGCATTGTGTTAATAGTTTTTAGTTATTGTGTGACTAGTTGATATGGCATTGCATGATTGGTTGACAGGCATTATGTGACTTACGCATTGCGTGAATGGTTTGTAGTTATTACGTGACTTTTTGATATGGTATTGCGTTACTAGTTGATATGGCATTAGTTGACTTACGCATTACATGAATGGCTTGTAGTCATTGCGTGACTAGTTGATATGGCATTGAGTGACTTACACATAGCGTGACTTATGCATTGCGTGAATGGTTTGTAGTTATTGTGTGACTTCTTGATATGGCATTGTGTTACTAGTTGATATGGCATTGCGTGACTTACGCATTGTTTGAATGGTTTGTAGTCATCATATGACTAGTTGATATGGCATTGCATGACCGAATTATTACTACTAGCAAGTATCTCTTAAGATTAGTATGGTATTAAAGCAGACAAAGCCACTTGGTTTGTACCAAAAATTATAATTATAGGTTTAGGGTAATTTGTGTTTATCACCATTTGAATTTGGCCAAGTTATAATTCTTTTTCATATCTATAATTAGTGATTCGGAGGGTGATACAAAAAATTAGAATTGTTATTTTTTGTAGCTTATGGAGATGACATTGACATTTTGTAACATTTTACCTATTGTTTAAACCAAAATAATTTTTATTTTTTATTGTTCATGTTTTCACAGATATACATGATTTTTAAAAAATATATAGAGGAAAATGAGGTCTATGAAATCATACACAATGTGAGCAACATAAATATTTTTATCAAGCTTAATTATGATACATTACTTATTAAAACTAATTAAGGAATAGTGATGAGAAATAAACAATGAAATTTTCTCAAAACCAATGTAGCCAATATCATAATAAATTGAATAACCATAAGCATACCACAAGCCATGATAGTAAATCAACAAAATAATCAGTTCATAATCATCAGCATAGAAATAAAAAAATATAAAATAATCAAACATAAGCATGAACCTCTAGTCTTCTTGCCTCTAAAAGAATGTTTCCTAGATACAAAACCAATGACTGCTACCTTGCCTTTGCTTTGAGTTTGCTATGGTGCAATCTCCTTTCTTTTTTGTTTTGTCAATCTCGTTTCTTGTACCCCGTCAACTATAGCTTCTTTAAGGAAAAAAATCTCAACATTCTATAACCTTTATTCCATTCTTATAATTCTCTCATTTTACTCAATCAGTTTTCCATCAATTCTCATTAGCAAATTAAACATCGTATCGTTAAAAATAGGATCCTCACTTGCTCTAGATCGAGGAGTGGTAGGAGTTTCAAGGGTAAGAGGAACTTGGCTATCTTGGCTAGTTTTGATGGACTCATCTACATCAAGCTTATAACCCTTTTTTAGAGACTCCCAATAAAGATACCCTGATCCTTGCTTTAGTCTAATCAACTTGGTACCTACTGCTCCAAACTCCTTTTTTCTTAACTGGAGAGGAGACAATGTTTCCACATGGTAGATTAGTCTTAGAAGCTACGGAGGTTCCTCTCATTCTTTCTATCATATATCTTGCTACACTTAGAGGGATTTCATTCACAATAGCTTCCATCATCCACATATCTTGAGCGTTAACATAGCTGCAAATACTTTGCCTTCATTGCAATGTGGAGGCTACGAAATAATGGAAGGCCCTCAGTTGTGCATTTTTCAACTAACTAGCATAACTTTTTGAAAGGTAGTTTTCTTTTCTACTTCTTACAGCCTCCCACATGGGTGAAAGGTCATAGTTTGGGGGAATTGAGAATTCTCCCATTTCATTTTCTGTTTTCATAAGTTTCCCAATATCAGTGGTCGTCACTGTAAATTTTGTTCCACACACGAACATATTCAACCCATCCTCTACAAAATCACTAGGATTTTCCAACTCATCTATATTCATGGCTATAATGGAGCAAAATTCCTTAACAAAGGTCGAGCTATAATACCTATCTAGAAAAGTACTTAGACCTTTAATTTTAAGCTTGTTAATGAACCTAGATAAGTCAGGCTTAACTAACACTATTTGAATAAAGTTTCCCTAATCTATAACTTTTTGCATGATATATTCGCATTTTTTATTCTTTTATGCCTATCAGCATGTGCTCAGTTCCTAAATCGTGAGGCTAAAGGCTTAGCTTTTTCAATGGAAACACCTTTTGTTGTAGTTGGCAAATCAAGAGCCAATTTCCTCTTTTTCTTGGGTGGAATAGTAAAAAAATCTCAGCTGCCCTCTTTTCTTTACCATTGTTAGTAACTTTGGGTGACTGAGAAATTTTTGACATTGATTCGACGATGTTGGAGTGTCACGACCCAAATTTCGGACCATGAACTACGCATGGGCCTAGTGGACATAGCCCACTAAGCCCAAGCAAGCCTCTTTACATAATCCCATTCACTATCCCATCAATTTTTCATCACCATTACTAGACCACCATTTGTAATTTGCAACTAGATGTATTTCTGTAATACAACATAGATACAAAAATTTACATTTGTATGATCTCAAAATAAGGTTATTCATAGCCATCTCATAATGCACCATCTGTGAAACCTCACCTTCATAGATGCATAACTAGAGGTAGAACTTATGTTTAAAGGTTTAATTTGATCTAATGATGCTAGTTTTACGTTACTTATAATTATTTTATGTCGTTATAGGAGTAGGATTAAAAAATAATTTCAATTGGTGAGGAAAGGCGCATAATGGGTTATTGCTCTATTTACATATGTTTTGGGTTTTCAAACATATCTCCCACTAAAAAAGTCAAAATAACATTATTTTTAGACCATTAGAAAGCTAAGAGGTAGAGCTACAACTTTGATGTATACCACTTTGCCCAGTTTTGATGGGAAGGTGGTCAAAATCTTTGTCGAAGAGAAAGTACTATGCTAGAAGAATAGATTTGGAAAGAACATTTGAGCACCGCAACACTGGAAATTGAGAGTCGCGACCCTTACCGTAATTTCCTAAAATATAACAAGCTTAGGGAATTTTTGAAGCTAGGGCTGTTGGGGGCTACTTAAGAGACTTTTCAAAGGATTTTGGACCTTTTCCCAATGTCAAAAGAGTAAAAAGATTGCACAAGAAAATGAGGAAGACATGTGGTGTAATACCTCGTACTTGATATGGTGACTAATAAAGCGTATCGGATGCCAATTGAGGTTAGTTATAATGTTTAAAAATGATGGAAGATGAAAGGAATAGTTTGAGATAAAATATTCCGCACGCGAGTAAATAATAATAAAATAATAATATTTTTATTAGAGAAAAATTTTCGAGATAAAAAGTGATTCAGAAGTCAATTGAGGCATAATAAGGTACTTTGGGTACCAAGGAGACAAAAGGAGACGAGGAAATTTTTTGGAATAAAATAATATTTTATTAATACAATAATATTAAAATATTAATATTTTATTCAGTATCAAAATTTTCCATGAAAAAGGAGTATATGGTCAATCTAAGTGGGGGAGAAGAAGAATGAGAAAATTTTTGGAGAAAAATGACGTTAATGGGGCCGTGTGTCTTTATTAAGTAAAGATAGCGCGGGTAAATAAATATTTTAAATATCATGGGGACACCGTGTTGGAGTACAAACTTCATACTTTGTTTGTACATGTGTAGAAGAAGATAATAGAAGGAAATTAGAGTTAAATGAGTGTTGGGAGGACTAAATTAAAAGGGAAGAAACTTGGAGGGTAAAACGGTAATTCTGCATAAAGTTTGGTCAAAGCCAAAACCGTCCTTATCTCCTCCAGCAAGATATTTCTTCTTCATTCTTGAAGCTTCCAACGCCATCTTCTCATTCTCCCCATGGAAAGTTAGTTTTCTTTCATTTTCTTTCCTTGTTTTCTTTTCATTTCCTTTTTTTTCTTGCTCCCTTCCTTCTCCCAACTTCTTGTGCACCAAAGTTACAACTTCGAACCCCAATTTTCAGCACATCTAAAGCCTAAGAGAAGAAGAAAGAAAAAGAGAGAAAGGAAGAAAAAGCTTAATTTTGTAATTCAAGCAAGCTAAGGTAAGGATTTTGTGTTTTAAGTTCAAGGTTGGTTAAATCCTTGGAAAAATAATGAGTGAATCATTTTGTGGCAGCTATGGTGGCCATGGGTGTGAGAGAATTATGAATTTTGTTGGATGAAATCCAAGCCAAAACCAAGTGGTAAGCTTCATGCTATAACTTGAAGCCTATGATTGGTTTACTATGGTGAGAATGATTGTGTACAATATATAGCATTATTGTGGTGTCATGGGTATGGTTGGAAGGCAATTATATTAATTGGAAGTTTGGAAAAGAAATTAATTGTGTGGATATATGTGTTGTTAGGAAAAGCTTAAAAGGTTATGGATATTGGTGCGTATGAATGGATATTGATGTTATGCTTGGTGGCAACATGTAAATGAGAATAGTGTTAGATGAAAACTTAGAAAGTGTTTGACATAAGTAAAATTGTAGTTGTTGCCATATGTTAGGTAATTGTTGTGAAAATGATGGTTAAACTTGATAAATATCCTTAGACAAGATTAATATATGTGTTGGAGTTATAAATAAGTTGTCGGTGTCTATAATCTAAAGAATTACACAAGTCAAGGATAAAGGCAACTTTGGTAAAAATGTGTTAAGATATAAGTTAGTTGACTAAGGATTCGTGATTAAAGGAAAAAGAGAAGTAGGAATGATGTACACTAAAGGTATTGCATTTGAATTGTTGCTAGGAAATACAAAGGTAAAGTTAGAGTACTGTGGTGGTGTGCTAGGGGAAATAATAAGTGACCAGCAAGTAGGTATAGCTAGATACACCTCCGAACAAATAGCGATGTAATATCCCACTGTAGTAAGGTGAGTGAACTTGCATTAAAATGTTTTGGGATATACACATTTATGTTTGATTTAATCCCCTAAAACGTTTTATTAGTTTTTCTTCAAAAACTCGCACGGGAACAAGCCCTTATGAAATGTTTTTATGTTATGAAATGGATAGGGTGATGAATCCAAGTGTTTCTGTATAATATTGATATATATATATATTATGTCATAAATGGTACGTTGTGTGACAAAATACAACCGTGCATGTGTGAGGTGAGTGTGCACCTGCCGGTGATGACGGTGGTGAGGGAGATGGATGGTGATATTGCCCATGTGTACAATGTGGGGGGATGCACACGATGATGATATCGCTTGTGCACAATATGGGGGGATGCTTAAAGTGATGATATTGCTTGTGCACGATGTGGGGGGATGCACACGATGACTTCGGCTATGTGCACGATGTGGGGGGATGCACATGAGATGGGTGAGACGGGGTGTCCGGCTATGTGCACGATGTGGGGGGATGCACATGAGCTGGGTGAGATGGTGGTGTATGTGCTTATATATATACATATTTACTATATAGAGATGTTTGGATTTAATATGTATTTCATTGAGTGTTGAAAACTTGAGCATTCTCAATGTGTTCAATTTAATGTGCAATGCAGCATGAGTGGATTTTTCAGTGGCAGTGAAAACCCCTTGGATTTTATTTGGCCAGAATTTCGTTGCATCAAGAATGCCTTTTCGTTGCGGTGATAGTCAATCTATTATGCTTGACTTGCTTGAATTCTACTAAAGTTTTCACTTCTCAACTTCTTTGTTGTTCAAGAGTCTTTCGTCATCAAGTGACTAAATGACCAAGGGTTTGAATGAGGGGTTTTTAAATAGAAATAAACTAAATTGCATTGTTTTGAACTTAAGTGCATCATGATTTCTAAACCTTCCTTAACGTTGCTTGTTCCCTTCCTATGTTCACTCACTGAGTTTGTACTCACGTTTTTTAAAGTTCATGTTTTAGGTTTCTTGAGTTTAAGGTGATTGGATCCTAGGACAAGGTGTTCCTCTCTATCCATTACTCGGTAGGTTTACCATGACATTAAATGTTAGCAACCGTGCCTAGAGTCCCTCCGCTGACGGTCAAGTTCTAATTATGTGTATATGAATACTTGTGAAATGCTGAGATTCATTTGTCAAATTATATATGTGTATTACTGTTGATGATTCCATTCTGAATGCATAGTTGGGTTTTATGAATTTTTTTCAAAGGAACTATATTTGAATGCTACAAATTTTGAATTTTAAAAGAGTATGGATTAATGTATAAGATTATATAAATAGGCTTGCTTGGGCTTCATGGGCTGAGCCCATTAGGCTTTTATACCAGTCATGGCCCGAAGTTGGGCTGTGACATGTGGCCTTGTTAAGGGCATTATTGTAATTGCATGAAAAATTAGATAAGTTTTAACTATAAATATCTACTCTCCAGCAGCCTTCTTCATTTCTTCCAATAGCTTCTTCTTCTTATCTTTCTCTTCATCTCACGTTTCTTCATCCTCCATGGGAGTTCTCTTCAAGCTTCCATAACTCTCTCAAGTTAGTCTCAAATTTCATGCTTTTGTGCACTTTTTCACAAGCCCTTTGTGCTTTTTTACTCTTTCACCTTGAAAACTCTCAAAAGTCTTAAATTGATACTTTCTCTCACTAACTACCTTGATAACAGTTTGGGAATTCTTGAGGAGGAATCTAATTACAAATCTAGCAAGGTGAGTATTGAAATTGAGTTGATATTTTTAGTTGTTGAGAATTGTTGGTGGTTAGATCTATGAGTGTTTTGTAGTTAAGATGATTTATTCATTTTAGGGTGATTAGAATAGTGAAATAGATAGCCACTTAATGGTAGTTGGAAACTAGTTAGGAATAACTAGCAGAACATGATTTAGGAGATAGCTTCTAGAACTATATTTATGTGAATTGAGTTAATTGTGGTGCTATTATGATGATAGGTTCCAACGAAGCTCCACTGCCCCATTTGGACCATTAGAGGAAGTTGGAATTGAGTAAAAAATTTAACAAATACCAGTGAGTGAACTTGCATTAAAAAGGTTTTGGGATATACACATGTATGTTTGATTGAATCCTCTAAAGTGTTTTATTGGTTTTATCTTCAAAACTCACACAGGAACAAGCCTTTATGAAATGTTTTTATGTTATGAAATGGATAGTGTGATGAATCCATATGTTTCTATATAATGTTGATATATATATATACTGTCATAAATGGTACCATTGTGTGACAAATGCAACCGTGCATGTGCAGGGTGAGTGTGCACATGCCGATGATGTCGGTGGTGAGGGAGATGGATGGTGATATTGCCCGTGTACATGATGTGGCGGGATGCACACAATGGCATTAAGTGTGCGCGATGTGGGGGAGCACATGATGTCTATACCTGTGCACGATGTGGGGGGATGCACACGATGACTCCGGTTATGTGCACGATGTGGAGGGATGCACATGAGTTTGGTGAGGTGGTGGTGGTATTGGTGGTTATGTCTGTATATCTATACATACATATATATATTTACGTAATAGGAAGTTCATGAATATTGTATATGGTTGTAATGTATGTGAAATCTTGCATGTTGAACCTTGGAAATTGTTAAGTATTTTTAAGTTGAATTTGTCATTGCAGCGAGAAACATTTTGTTTTGCTTGCTACCATGTTTGGTTGCTGCCCCATTTTCCATTTCTTTAGCACCATAATTGATCATGGACTCTCAACATTAAGGAATTTATTTAATCAAGTTTGAAATGAGGGGTTTTAATAAGAACTAAACTAAATTGCATTGTTTTGAAAATAAGTGCATCATTATTTCTTTAAACTTTCCTAATCTTTTGCTTGTTCCCTTCCTTTGTCAACTCACTAGGTTTATACTCACCGTTTTCAACTTCATGATTTCATATCAGGAGGCAGCCGGTAACTAGGTCGAGGTGTTCTCGTAGATTCATTTCCTTGGTAGGTATCTCGTCATTCAATAGCTGAACTTACGCCCGAGTCTCTTCGTTGGGAGTCGAGTATCCCTTTTGTTGTGTATAGACAACCCGATGTAAATTATTAAGATATATGTTTTAGACAATATATGTATATTTTGATTGGTAATGCCACTATGAGATGGTAATGGTTAGCATTATTTTGAATTGAAATTATGAAATATAACTTTAGCAACTTTTGATAGAATGTTGAACAAGACATATAGATAAGCTTGCTTAGGCTTAGTGGGCTATGTCCATTAGGTCCATGCACCGATCATGGCCCTAAATTTGGGTCGTGACACTTGTGAGACCTTGACCTTTATAGACATGTAAAGGGAAGTATACGCGATATCCCTAATCAGGGGTAATTTCGTCATTTCCTTAGTAAGCCTATAAAAGTAAGATTTTTAAATAATATTATGGCCTAAGTAGGCCTAAGGTATAAATGGATGGTGAAATTAGGGGTAAAATGGAAAGAAAACCAAAATTTTGATGGTTTTCACGATATAGGCAAAATGGTCATTTTTCACCTCAGGTTAAAATTTTAAATTTTCATGAACCCGAACATGTCTAGACTATTATGGACCTTGTCCTAGTGTCAAAAGAACAAAAAGAGTGCATAAAAGATTGGAGGAGAATAAGCTAATTTGTGGAGGGGCATTTGGTAATTTCAAGGGAATGGATAAGCTTGGGTTATAAATATCTTCTCCTTCCAGCAGCTTCTTGAATTTCCAGCAGCTTGTCTTCTTCTTCTTCTTCCATCTCACGTTGCTTCCAACCTCCATGGAAGCTTGATATGGAGATTGCATAATTTTCTCTATCTAGCTCTAATTTTCATACCTTTAAGCCCTTTTGACTACAACCCTTATATTCATTCACTCTCGCACTTCAAAACCCTTGATAAATCTTATTTCCATACTTTCTCTCACTAGTTGGGCATTCTAAAGAGAGAAAGAGAGACTTACACCATTTGTTTGGATGTTTTTGGAAGAGAATTCAACTACAAAGAAACCTTAGGGTGAGTGATGAACTAAGCTTGATTTTTAGTTGTGAATAATGGCTAGTAATTAGGATTATGAGCTGTTTTATTGTTGAGTATGTTTACTCCTTTTATAGTGATTAAGATAGTGAACATAGATAGCCATTTAAAGTGGCAATTGAAAGCTAGCTAAGAGATAGCTTTTAGGGTTTATAGTATGTGAATTGACCAATTGCTTATGCTAATGTGATTCTAGGTTCTAACGAAGCCCTATCATCCCAATTAGATCATTAGGGGAATTAGAGTCAACTAAAGGCTCAACAATATACGGGTGAGTGGACTTACATTTCAAACTTATTTTGGGGAATGTGAATGATTTTATCCAACTTGTCTTTGAAAATGTACCTTGGGAACAAGCTTTTGGTGAAGTGATTTTATATTGTGAAAATGTGCTATACAATGGGCTAAGTGTTATCAAAATATGATTGTATGCATGATATGCATTGGGTGCTTCTTTATATGTTGATGTGGACCCGGCTATGTGCGAGTATGAGTGCACATAAGCCGTTGCTGACCCGGCTATGTGCGAGTGGGAGTGCGCATAAGCCGTTGCATATGAGATGATGATGATGGGAAAGTGTATATGATGATTGATATCTATATATATATATATATATATATACATATATGGTATATGGTTGTAAATGCAAAAATGTGAGCATTTATTTGTTGAAATTTGGGAGTTTGCATGTGTTACATGTTGCTTTTGTTATTTAGCAGGATGGCTTTGTTTTAAGGGAAAAGGGAAACCTTTTTCTTGATGTTCTGATTCTCGCTGCAATGAGAAACGCTTGAGTTTTGAAAGGGTAGGCTGGCCGAAAACTCGCTGCAGCAAGAATCCATTTTCGCTACAGTGAGAAAGGTATTATAGCTTCTCGCTGCAACGAAAAACTTTCTGTTTTTCACCTCATTTTGATCAATTGTTGCCCGATTTTCCACTTCTTTGCTACCATATTTGAGCATGGATTTCCAACATTAAGGAATAAGTGAATTAAGCTTAATATGAGGAGGTTTGGTGAGAAACGCTCAACTAGTCAAGAAACCCTTGGTTAGTTGATAATTGAAATCAAGTGTCACTGCAGCAAAAATTCATTCTTGCTGCAGCTACACTGCACTGAGGACCCATCATTTATTGACGTGATTCGCATGAATGCTATTAAAGTTTTCACTCTCCAAATCCTTTGTTGAGCATGGACTTTTGCCAATAAGTGATTTTTCTCATGTGGGGTTTACATGAAGGGTTTAATAAGATCAAAAACAAATTACATTGTTTTGAAAAAGAATGCATTATGATTTCGTTAAACATTCCTTATGGTATGCTTGTTCCCTTTCTTGTTCACTCACTGAGTTTATACTCACCGTTTTCAACTTCATGTTTTTAGATCACGAGGCAACCGGTAACTAGGATGAGGTGTCCTTGTAGACTTGTATCCATCTTTTGGTAGGTGTCTCAGCATTCAGTAGATGTACATTCGTCCGAGCCCCTTCGTTGAAAGTCAAGTATTCTTTTGTTGTGTATAGACAAACCTAATGTAAATTATTAAAATACGTTATAGACAATGTATATACACTTGTTTGGTATGCCAGTATGAGTTGGCAAATGTTTAATATTATTTTGACCCTAAGTTATGAGATGTGACTTAGCAGTTTATGATGGAATGATGAACACATCAGATTAATAAGCTTGCTTGCGCTTAGTGAACTACGTCCATTGGGCCCATGCGTCGATCATGGCCCAGAATTTGGGTCGTGACAACACCATCATTCCAAACTATACATGCATCTTTAGCAAAGTGATTCCTAGCAATTTACATTTAATGTACATGTACTCATATAGAAGACTTCTGACGAACTAGCGGAATGACTTTGGTAAGGGTACAGCTATCGAATGCCATGATACCTACCCAGAGTGAATGCAAATGGATGCCTTAGTCTCAGTCCCACCTATCTACGGATCTGAAAACATGTAATTTAAAAGAGTGAGTATAACTATCAAGCCCGACTCTACAATATGTTTGCTTATTTGGGTACTTCAAAAATCGTTAAAGGACAGCAATGTACCAAATGGTACAATGAAGTTGAATTAGGCCTCGAACTAGTTCAAATAGAGATTTTAAGATGAAATTGAGAATTTTAAAACCTCAAAATGACTTAAAATGGTGATTCGGAGTTCGAGGACCGATTTGGAGTCAAATTGGAATTTTCATGATCTAGAGGCAAAATGGTCATTTTACCAACCGAGGTTAAAATTGGAATGTTGGAAGAAGTTTTTGATCAAGATTGACTATTTAGAACATAATTTGAGTTTGAGAAGTGAAAAATTTTAATTCTGACATTTTTTCGAGCATAGAGGTAAAATAGTCATTTTGCCACCCTAAGGGCAAAATTATAATTTTACACCACCCAACACTTGTCCAGTACATGGATTTTACCCAATATTATCATGGATAATTGAGAAAATTTAAGTGGTGGAGAGAGATTGCTTAATGGCTAAGTATGACACATGGACCAATGGAATGGTGACATGTGTCAAATTTATATCCATTTATTTTTTTGGCTTAAAAATCAGCATAAAAGTAGCCCATTTCTCTTCATATGGCAAGCCAAAGCAAGAACAAAGGAAGAAAAGAAGAACACAAACCCTACGTGGAAAAATTCAAGGGAAAAGTGTGAAAATTCAAGTAATCAAGTAATCAAGCAATCAAAGGTAAAATTTCTTGATTTTGACTTGTGATCTACCTTTCCCATGCATTATTTTGCATTTTCCATGGTTGAATCACAAGATATCATGAAGGATTCATGGCTGACTGAATTTAGAGAGAGAAGATTTGATGATTTATTTGGTTAGATTTTGAGATATTTTAGTGTTTATAGTTGATCATGTTTGAAAGGAAAACAAGTAAGAAAAATCACATGTTCTTCATGGATTCTTCATTGGCCGAATTTTCCATGTAGAGTGTGGATGATGATTTTGATTTTATTTCAAGTGAATTGGTTAGAAAATGATGAATTACGGTGAGAAAATCAAGTAGAAAAAATCATAGTGTTGATGCACTCACCATGGCCGAAATTCTCAAAAAGAAATGTGAGGATGATTTTGCTTAATTTTATGTTATTTGAATTGTATTTAATGGTTTGGAGTATTGGGAGAAAAATGGAGTTAATTGGAGTTGAATTGGACATATTGGCCAATTAATCGAGTGATGATCAAATTAGGCCAATACCGATTTAATTAGGGACCCAAATGAATTTGTGTAGAATACCGTGTTTAGACGGTAATCCGAACAATTTACATTCCATTTCATGCATCCATATAGTTTTATTACGATTTAGCACCAATATGGTAAATTGCTTGATTGTGCATTATGTCTAGGTGGTGAATCCTCCGATAAGGGCAAAGAAATTATACCCGAGGATTGATAATCGGAGTACTCCAAAAACTTGACTCCTGAAATAGTGAGTACCCTTATCATCATCTTAATTATCTAAAGTATGTTTTATTCAATTTTGTGAATTTTATGGAAAATGAATTAAATGATTAATTTTTCGGTTTTATAAACAAAATGTGATTTAATGAAATGATTTCATAAAATTATTTTAAAATTGAATGATGGTTTGAAAATCGAGTAATTGGAGACTGTTTTTGTGTGTTGTAAATTCATGATTCTAATTGATTGGCTTATGGCAATATTGGCATGAATGGTTGATTTGATAAATGTGTTGGAAATATATAAATTGTTGATTTGCCTTGAAAGGCTGTAAAATAAAATAAAATAATTACCATGTCATGCTATTGCAAATTTTATTATATGGTAGGTTTAACTTGCTGCAGTGGGCGGGTTTTCTATGGATCAGACTATTAGAGGGGCACGGAATCCCCTTTTATTTTACCTTGGTTGGAGAGGCGAGTAGGGTAACTCCTAAGGTATAACTTTAGAGTTCACTTCATGCCAAACCACCATGTGAGGGTGAACTTAGCCAATGCCAAGGAACGGCTATGTTTTCAAAATAAAAACATAATTTATGTGTACATGACTTTTTAACAGCCTTGACGGACTCGGTTAGGATAGCCCTCGGTCAAGGTATCCCTGATAACTGAGTATGATAATGATTTTTGGCACGAGCCAAGTTTTTCAGGAAATCACAAGCCTCAATGATTATTTGGATGAAATAAATCTATTTTATCTTATTAAATCGAGTTTGAAATGCTATGAATTTATTTTTATGCTAATCTATTTTATCTGTCTCCATTTACTCAGCTTTAGATATTTTAGATGATATTTGTTTACTCACTGGGATTATATAATCTCACCACCCTCATTTCCACCCATTTCAGGATTAAGATAGTTTATAGATAGCTAATTTCATTGAGGACCACCATTGGATTTGCATCCTCTAAACTATAGGTTCACAATCTTTCTCACTTTTGGTTATTCGAGAGCCCACTTGTTACTATAAATTAAATCAAATACTCTGGCTTACTGTATTACAATATATATGAATTTATTTTGCTTTTACGCTGTAAAAATTTATTTTGCAGTATTCTAAAAATATAGTTTTATGAGAAAATTGAATATTTTATTCAATATTTTTATTTTATTCTAATAGTCATAATTTCATTTTAAACGAATGTTTTAGACATCCAAATTTATTTTTGATTATGAAATATGTGTTTTGCACCCGTATACTACATTATTAGCTGGTTTCGAAATTTTCAAGAAAAAATGACTAAAATACCCTTGTGAGACAAAAATTATTTTTTTGTTGTTTTAAGTTAGAAATAGTTTAAAATCTTTTAGAACGTGATACTTAACAACTGTTGCTCATAGGGGAGGTGCGAAAACTGATATTAAAGCCTTGCGAGGTTTCGGTTGGCATTTTGGGTAATGAATGTCTATCGGGACGTCGCAACGATTGTCATGGGCTCGAGAGGAGTACCGGGTCATGACAATAACTCAATGAGTAAACATAAAAAGGGAACAAGCAACGATAAGGAATATTTAGAAAACATGATGCACTTATGATAAACCATGCAATTTAGTCTAAGTTTTGGTTAAAACGCCTCATTCTAAACTTTGAATGTTTAATCCCTTAATTTTACAAGATCCATGATAAACCATGAAGTTGAATAGAATGAAAATTTTAGCAATGAGCAAGCAAGACAAGTAAATAGAGGGTTTTCTCGCAACAGCGAAGAGGCAATCTTAGTTTGCATATGCTTTAGTTTTTCAAGCATAACTCCCACTACAGAAGTTCAATTGATATGATTTTTAGGTCATTAGAAAGATAAGATATCAAGCCCAGCTCTATAATATATTTTCCATATTGTGTAGGTACTTGATAGAATGTCTGCATACTTGAATACCTAAGAAATCGTTAAAAGATGATATTGTACCTAATGGTACAATTAAGTTGATTTAAGCCTCGAACTAGTCCAAATAGAGATTTTAAGACGCATTCGAGAGTTATTGAACCTTAGAATGACTTAATATGGTGATTTGGAGTTCGGGGATTGATTTAGAGTTAAATTGGATTTTTCATAACGTAGGGGTAAAATGGTCATTTTGCCACCTGAGGGCAAAATTGGAATGGTGGATGAAATTTTGATCAAGTTTGACTATTGGAACACAATTTGAGCCTGAGAAGTGAAAATTTTTAATTCCGACATTTTTTCGAGCATAAGGGCAAAACGGTCATTTTAAGTGTCTATGATGGCAAAATTAGAATTTTTGAAATTTTGTACCACCATGACACTTGTCAAGCCCTTGAATTTTACCTATTATACTTTAGATAATTGAGATATTTTATGTAGTGGTGGGAGAATGCTTAATTATTAAGTTTAAAAAATGGACCAATTAAAAGGTGACACATGGCAAGTTTTAGTTATTTTAATATTTCCTTTAAAAAAAAAACCAGCACACACCTTTCTTATTTCATTCTTCATGGTCGGCTAAGACAAGAACAAAGAGAAAAAAGAAGAGAACAAACCCTAGTGAGCAAAAATTCAAGGGAAAATTGGTGGATTTCAAAGAATTAAACAAGTAAAGGTAAAATTTCTTGATTTTAGCTTGTGATCTACCTTTCCTATGCATTCTTTTTCATTTTTCATGGTTGAGAATCAAGTTTGCATGAAGATACCTTTGCTGGCCGGATATGGGGGGAGGGGTTTTGATCTTGGATTTAGCTAGATTTCATGTTATTATAGCGTTTTTAGTTGTTTGGTGATGTTTAGCATGGAAAACAAGCAAGAAATTTCATGCCCTTCACCCACACCTATTGGTTGAATTTTTCAAGAGAGAAATTGGAAATGGACTTTGATGAATTTCATGCTATTTAGGTATTTTTAGTTGTTTTATGATGTAAAGTGTAAAAATCAAGCATGAAAAACCACATATTATTCATGAACCCTTCATGGCCAAATTTTTCCAAGTGAAAATGTTGAGGATGATTTTGCTATAATTCATGTTATCTAGCTTATATTTGATGATTTAGAGTATTGAAAGTGAAATGAATTTATTTGGAGTTGAATTGGATATTTTGGCCAATTAACCGGCGTATAGGTCAATACCATTTCAGCCCCATACACAATTGAACCTACGTAGAACACCATATTTAGATAATAATCCGAACATTTCACATCTCATTTCATGCATTCATATAGAGCCTAAATTAGTTTTATAACAGTTTAGCACAAATATAGTAAATTGCTTGTTGTGCATTATGTCTAGGTGGTGAAACTTCCGATAAGGGTAAGGAGATTGTACGCAAAGACCGAGATTAGGAGTACCTCGATTCTCGATATTATGAGTAACCTTATTATCGTCTTAATTGTCTAAAGTAGTTTTTATTCGTTTTTGTGATTTTATAGAAAAATGAGTTTAAAAGGTAAATCCTTATGTTTTATAAGTAAAATGTGATTAAATGAAATGAGTTTTATAAATCATTTTGAAATTGAATGATGATTTTAGAAATTGAGTAATTAGAGACTGTTTGTTTGTGTTGTAAATTTACGGTTTGAATTGAATGGCTTATGGTGATATTGGCATGAATGGCTGAGTTGGAAATTGTGTTGAAATTGTATGAGCTGTTTGTTTTGCCTTAACAGGTTGGGTAGTAATATAATTGTCATGTCATGCTGTCAAAACTTTTATTGATTTGGTGGGATATCGATTAGCTTACTGCAGTGGGCGGGTTTTCGTGGACTAGCCTATTAGAGAGGGGCACGGTAAACCTGGTTATATTTTACCTCGGTACGAGAGGCACGGAGGGTATCTCTTGAGGTAAAGCTTTAGAGTTCACTACACTCTAAACCACCACGTGAGAGTGAACTCAGCCAACGCCAAGGAACGGCTATGCTTTTAAACAAAAAAATGTGTTTTATGCGTATATGAACTTTTCTTTAACAGCCTTGGCGGACTTAGTTTGATGTCTCGGCCAAGGTATCCCCGAGAATGAGTTTTGACACGAGCCAAGTTTTTAAGAAATTCATAGCCATGTTGATTATTTGAGTGAAATGAATTTATTTTATTTAGTTGAAATGAGTTTGAAACGTTATGAATCATAGTACGATAAACTATTTTAAGTTGTCTCCATTTACTCGACTTTAGATATTTTAGATGATGTTTGTTTACTCACTGAGTTTATATAAACTCACCACCTTCCTTTCCACTCATTCCAGGCTCAAGACAGTCAGTAAATAGCTGATTACGTCGAGGGTTATTATTGGACTCGCCTCCTCAGAAATTGTAGGTCCATAGCCTTTGTTACCTTTGGTCATTCGGAGACCCACACGTCATTGTAAATTAAATTACATACTCTGGTTATCTATGTTACCGTATATATGAATTTATTTTGCTTTTACGCTATAAAAATTATTCACATAGCGTTTTATAAATATTGTTTTATAAGAAAATAGAATATTTTATTCAATATTTTTATTTTATTCTGTTAGCTACGATTTCACTTTAAATGAATGTTTTAGACATAAAAACTTGTTTTTAGTTATGAAATGTGTATTATCTCCCATGTGTTATATTTTCAGCAGGGTTCAAAATTTTTGGAAAAAAAATAACCAAAATGCCCCTATGAGACAGAAAATATTTTTTATTTTTTTATTATTTCGATTTGGAAATAGCTTATAATCTTTTAAAATATGATGTTTAGTAATTATTGCTCACAGGGGAGGTGTGAAAACTAATATTAAGCCTTGCGAGGTTTCGGTTAGCATTTCGGGTAACAAATATCTATCGGGACATCACGACTGTTGTCAAGGGCTCGAAGGGAGTACCGGTTCGTGACATAAGAGGTTGGGCTACAACTTTGATGTTTACCACTTTACCCAGTTCTGATCGGAAGGTGGTCAAAATCTTTTTCAAAGTGAAAGCACTGCACCAAAATCTTGGAACCACCCGAGAGTTTCTCGCTCTAGCGAGAATGCTCAAGAAATTTCTTCTTACAACGAGAACCAAGCTAGTGTAACCCCTCCCCCCCAACCCGAGAGTTTCTCACTACAGTGAGAATGAATCTCGCTATAGCAAGAAACAAAGCAATTTAGTAAAAAGGGGTATTGTTACATTAAAAAGCCATTTTCTTACTGAAATGAAAAGTAATTTGGGAGCAATTAACAATGCCAACACACGACACAATCACAATTATTTTCATAAAATTTTTATAATATATATATATATATATATGTATATATATATATATATATATACATACATCATCATGCATACCATCTGTCACAGCCCAATTTTCAGGCCATGATCGGCGCAAGGACCCAATAGGCCTAGCCTATTAGGCCCTAACAAGCCTTCCTATATGAACCTGTACATTAGTCCATGTATCATCCATACTCCCTTTTTAAGATCTATAAATCGTAATGTTCAAATAATAACTTCATTGAAATCAATTCATAAGATTCAGGTATATACTCATAATGGTATTCATTAATCAGAATATACATGAATAGTTGCCAAACAATTCTTAGCAAGTTACATCCAGTTTACATGTACACATTCAAAGACTCTAACCATCAGTAGAGTAACTTTGGGTGTGGGTGCTAACACTTAGTATCATGACAAACCTACTGAGCAATGGATAGGGAGGAGCACGTTGTCCTAGGATCCCATCACCTTTAACTCAGGAAACCTAAAACATGAATTTTAAAAACGTGAGTACAAACTCAATGAGTGAACATAGGAAGGGAACAAGCATCAATACGAGAAGTTTTTGAAATCATGATGCATTTATGTTGAAGACAATGCAATTTAACTCAATTTCTTGTCACAATGAAAATTCGTTTTTGTTGCGGTGATAATCAAGTGGAAACCATTTCTCAAGATTTAACATTCAAAAATCAATGCAACCACAATATAATTTCCAAAACCTCTATATATATATATATATATATATATATATATATATATATAACATATATAAACTTACATATGACCACCGGCCTCACCCCCAACTCTGTCTCAGCTCATGTGCACTCCTACACCGCACATAGCTGGGTCAGCACATAGCTGGGTCAGCACAGCTCATGTGCACTCCTACACCGCACATGGCTGGGTCATAATTATCACACAAAAGTATCATTCAATGTATAATATACATATCAACATAATGTAGAAACTCATGAATTTTTAAAGAAAAACCAACAAAATATTTCAAGTGGCTCAATCAAGCATATAATCATTTATTCCAAAACATTTTAATGCAAGTTCACTCACCTTATGATAACGGGATATTACATCGCTATTTGTTCGGAGGCGTATCTAGCTATTCTACTTGTTGATCGCTCGTTATTCCCTTCGGTATGCCACCACCGTGCACTATCTTTACTTTTGTATGTCCTAGCAACAATCCAAATTCAATATCTTTAGTGTGCCTCATTTCTACTTCTCTTTTTTTCCGTCAATCATGAATCCTCATCCAACTAAATTATATCTTGACACATTCTTTACCAAAGTAACCTTTATCTTTACTTGCATAATTCTTTAGATTATGGATATTGGCAACTTATTTATGACTCTAGCACATATATAAATCTTGTCTAAGGATATTTATCAAGTTTATCCACCATTTCTACAACAATTACCTAACATATGGCAGCAACTATAAATTTACTTCCATCAACATTTTCTAAGGCTACATGTACCACCATCCTCATTTACATGTTGCCACCAAGCATAACATTAATATTCATTCGTGCACACCAACATGCATAACCTTTTAAACCTTTCCTAACAACACATATCTACACACCAAACTTCCAATCAATATAATTGCCTTCCAACCATACCCATGACATCACAATAACACTACATATGCACGTAATCATTCTCACCATACTAGACCAATCATAAGCTTCAAATTGTAGCATTAAGCTTACCATTTGGTTTTAGCTTGAATTTCACTCAACAAAATTCATAATTTCCTCACACCCATGGTCACCATAGCTGCCACAAAATGATTCACACATCATTTTTCCAAGAATTTAACCAACCATAAGCTTAAAAACACAAAATCCTTACCTTAGCTTGCTTGGATTACAAAACCAAGCTTTTCTTCTTTTTTTTTTTTTCTTTCTTCTCCTCCTAGGGTTTATATGTGCTGGAAATTGGGGTTTAAAACCTTAGGTTTAGTGCCCAAAAAGTTTGGAGAAGAAAGAAGTAAGAAAAGAAAGGAAATAAGAAGAAAATAAGGAAAAGAAATTGAAAAACTCCATTTTCATGGTGGTAAAGGTGAATATGGCGTTAGGTGGGGAAGAAGAAAAAGAAATTGCTAGAAGCTGGTGGAAGCTGCTGAAAAAAATGAGAAGAAGCTGCTGGAAAATGATATTTATAGCCAAAGCTTATCCAATTTTTCATGCAATTACAATAATGCCCTTAACAAGGCCACTTGTCTTCCTCCTTTTCCTGTGCAATCTTTTTACTCTTTTGACATTGGGAAAAGGTCCAAAATCCTCTGAAAGAGGTCCCTTAAGTAGCCCCCAAAATTCCTAGCTTCAAAAATCCCCTAAACTTGTTATTTTTGAAAATTACGGTGAAGGCCGTAGCTCTCAATTCCAGCACCGCAGTGCTCAAATGTTCTGTCGAACTCTATTCTTCTAGTGCAGTACTTTTACTTTGACAAAGGTTTTTTACCACCTTTCCTTCAAAACTGGGCAAAGTGGTAAACACAAAAGTTGTATCCCTGCCTCTTAGCTTTCTAATGGTCCACAAATCATGTCATTTGAACTTGTGTAGTGGGAGATATACTTGAAAAACCGAAACATATGCAAATAGGAGCAACAGTCCATTGTGCTCCTTTTTTCACCAATTAAAATTATTTTTGATCCTACACCTATAAAAACATAAAATAAATATAAATAACATAAAGCAAGCATTGTTAGCCACCATATCAAGGTATGGGGTACTACACCATCTTGCCACACTCAGCTCGTGTGCACTCCCTACACGCGCAATGCAATATCATCATCATCAGCTCATGTGCACTCCCACACTACACATAACTGGGTCATCATCAGTTCATGTGCACTCCAACACCACACATAGCTGGGTCATCATTATCACCCAAAAAGAGCATCCAAAGCATAATATACATATCAACATAATGTGAGAACGCATGAACTATTCATATTGCACATTTCACAAGATATAAACATTTCATCAAGGGCTTGTTCCCCAAGTATATTTTTAAAGCAAAAACAAATGAACTTTCAAATGATTTATTTAAATATGTAGGCTTTTCCCAAAACATTTTGAAATGCAAGTTCACTCACTGGTATTTGTTAAATCTTTACCTAACTCCAACTTCCTCTGATGGTCCAAATGGGCCGGTGGGGCTTCGTTGGAACCTATCATCACATTAGCATCACAATTAACTAAATTCACATAACTATAAATTCTAAAAGCTATCTCCTAACTAGCTTCCAATTGCCATTAAGTGGTTATCTATTTTCACTATCCTAATCACTCTAAAATGAATAAACAACCTCAACTACAAAACACTCACAAGTCTAATCACTAACCATTCTCAACACTTAAAAATCAACTCTACTTCACTACTCACCTTGGTAGCTTTATAATTGATCCCTTTCTAAGAGTTTTCAATTTATTGTAGAAGCTCTCTCTTTCTCTCTCTAAAGCACCTAGCTAGTGAGAGAAAGTATAGGAGTAAGACTTTTGAGGGTTTTAAAGTGAGAGAGTGAAAGAGCACAAAAGGTTTTATGAAAAAGTGCACAAAAGCATGAAAATTGGAGTTAACTTGAAAGAAGTTATGGAGGTTTCAAAACAAGCTTCCATAGAGGATGAAAGAAATGTGAGATGGGAGGAAGAAGAAGAAGAAGCAGCTAGAAAAATGAGAAAAAGCTACTGAAAAATGATATTTATAGCTAAAGCTTATCCAAACTCCACTTAAATTATGAAAATGCCCTTAACAAGTTAACTTTGTCTTCCTACAATCCTTTGTGCAATCTTTTTACTCTTTTGACACTGAGACAAAGTCCATAATAGTCTAGAGATACTCGGGTTCACAAAAACTTAAAAATTTCGACTCGAGATGAAAAATGACCATTTTGCCCTTACCTTGGAAATCATCATCATTTCTATTTCCTTTGCCATTTTATCTTTATTTTCATCCTTCATTTATGCCCTGGCCTATTTAAGCCTTAATAATGTTTGAAAGCATACTTCTAGGGGCTCACTAAGGAAATAATGAAATTACCCCTAGTTTGTGATACCGCATCTACTTCCAGCTATGAGTCTATAAAGATCAAGGTTTCACATGGAGGCTTTGGGTTACTCAGGTAAACATAGGGTTAAAGAGAAGGACAATAGATTTTTGAGTAAATTTGGGTAAAGGGTTTTAATGGGTGGTTTTCTCGTCCCTCCCGTTCTTCATCTTTTTTTTTTTCAAAATTCCCACTTTACAATTTTTCTCTTCAAATAATGATCATAACTTGATATAGTGCATCGCTTGGCTAGATATTAGCCATTGCATGACTGGTTTTGAAGGCATTGCATGACTAGTTTTGAAGGCGTTGCGTGCTTGGTTTTTAATACATTGTGTGACTAGTTTTTAAGGCATTGAGTAACTGGTTTTGAAGACATTGCATGCTTGGTTTTTAACACATTGCGAGAATGGTTTTTAAGACATTACGTTACTAGTTTTGAAGGCATTGCGTATCTAGCTTTTTAGGCAATGCGTGACTAGTTTTTAATACTTTGTGTGACTGGTTTTTAAGGCATTGCATGACTGGTTTTTAATACTTTGTGTGACTTGTTTTTAAGGCATTGCATAACTGATTCTGAAGGCATTGCATGCTTGGTTTTTAACACATTGTGTGACTAGTTTTTAAGGCATTACGTCACTGGCTTTGAAGGCATTGCATATCTAGTTTTTTAGGCAATGCGTGACTAGTTTTGAAGGCATTGCGTGACTGGTTTTAGACATTGCATCACTTAGGCTATGGCATTGCCTAACCCCATCATTCATTGCATTGCATTGTATTTGACTTTTTGAATTTACATTAAATTAAATATATTATATCTCACAATAAAGACATTGGGATTAAACTTTGATTGCAAAAACAAAATAAAATCTGATGAAACCTTATGGAAAAAAATATGTACTTGTCATTAAATTATATATTCCAACAATGATTTAATTACAATCATATAATTAGGCTTAAATAAATAATTTTTTTTGCCATGTTAAAACTCTTTTGATTTTTTTTTGTTACAATGAATAAAAAAATTATCAAGGGTACTGTGGATACAATAGACCACTACTGTCTAAGGAGCCACTGTCTTCATCACGACACCCCATACATTCTCGATGCTTGTCACTCGCATTGGACAACTGTTTCATGTGTGCCCAAGTTGTCTACAAATTGAACATGCATTCGATCGTCATCTTCTTAGAGGTGTCAATTGAGTAAAAGATGGTGCCAGATTTGTAGATGGAGCAACAAACGGTATTGGGACGGTGTTAGGCAATTTTGCCTATTATGGCCTTAGCTCTTGCATTGTGAACATCTCTATCGTTGACTACTTTCCCCAATCAATGGAATCTTTTTTCTCCTAGGTCTTTCTGCTCGACCTTCCCAAAGTGGTGGCACAACGACAATTTGTTGAATATCAAGGGGGATTTCACACTCACTGGGATGTCCAACTAGGAGAATGGGTATAGCATAACCCTCCACCCAAGATTGATTCTTGTAATAGTCCAAGCAGAATTTAATAGCTGAATGTTTGCACTTATTACAAAGACAAATCAAAAATTGATGAACCATGTAAAATTTCAATTCATTACAAAGCAAACAAGAAAACATGGATATTCATACCTTACTGCCACCATGGCATGCGTGCAAGGGAGTAGATCGGTTTGGAACTTACTGTATGAACCCGTCTTGGTGGACAGATTTACGACTCTATCTTTACTCCCTCCTATAACTTGAAACTCCACTTGATCAATTGCTTGTCTCAAAAAGTGACATGCTTCATTGAACCGTGTGTTCAATATATCGGTATCCCTAGAGCTGAAGGGTGTGGTCAAATTCAGGGTCTCCTTGTGCTAGTCATGGAACCAATGCTAGAACATGCCTCTAATGCACTCGATCAACACGGTGATTGGCATATTTCTTGCTTGCCTCAGACACGAGTTGATACACTCCTCAATGTTGGATGTCATGAGTTTGTACCGCTTTACTAGTGATGGTGCAAGTGCCTATCTCTTATAGCGTAAATTCATCAGGTGGTCGTAAACATCCTTGCAAATATGTTTCAGTTGATTCATATGTCTACTGAAATCGATGACCTTGTAGCAATTGGCTGTGAGGGTGAAAATTACTACAACGTCTTTACTCTTGAACCTATTTTTATGTTTTACCCCAAGTGGTAATTGCATAAATTGTGGTGTGCATTATGGTACACTTTCTCAACTGTATTCTTAATGCCAAGATATTGATCAAAAATGAACATTGCATTTTCAAGACAACCAATTGCACGACGCAATTGGGTAGGAAACCACAACCATAACTTTTCGTCCATAACGTGGCCAATGCCAAATGCAACTAGATATATCTGCTCATTCACATCTTTGTAGACAGCAACAAACAAAATACCCTTGAATCTACTTTTCAAATGTGTGGCATTGATAACAACGGCAGGTTGCATTACAACCTTGAACCCCAGATACATGCCTCATATGCCCAAAAACAATATTTGAATTATTGTTCCTGATCTGTAGCCGTAGTTGTGACTGTTCCAAGATTTTCACATTCCAACATATGGAAATACGCCGGTAGGAGTTGGAATAACTCCTCTGGGGGACCAAAAACAAGACTCTCTGCATACTCCTTCACTTGCTAAGCCTTACCATACAAGCATTGCAAATCCCCTCTTGCAATTCATCTCTTTCATTCTTTCGTTAGGTCTCAATGGTGTTACATTATTTCTTTGCAGCTTGGGGGACATAAGCTCACCAATAAACTTCGCACTCGTTGTTCGATACCCACCTTGCAAACCATCAACAGTACATGCTTGAACGTTGTGGAACATGCAAACTTGCCAATAATCTCCTTCAGGCAGCTTTGTTGCATGCATAGCAAACTTGCATGCTTTATGTCACGACTCAAATTTTCGGGCCATGACCGGCGCAAGGGGCCAATAAACGTAGTCTATTAAGCCCAAGCAAGCCTATCGATTTATCCTACTCATCATTCCATCAAATATCGCTAAGTCATATTTCATACTTTTGAATCAAAATAGTGATATACATTGCCAACTCGTACTGGCATTACTCCTTAAAAATTTACATACAATGTCTACAACATGTATTCTAATAATTTACATTAAGTTTGTTTATACAAAAAAAAATAACACTTTACTTCCAGCGGAAGGACTCGGATGAATGTACAGTTACTGAATGCCGAGACACCTACCAAAAAATGGACACGGGTCTACAAGGACACCTCATCCTAGTTACCGGCTGCCTCGTGATCTGAAAATATGAATTTGAAAATGGTGAGTATAAACCCAGTGAGTGAACAAGGAAGGGAACAAGCATACCATAAGGAATCTTTAATGAAATCATGATGCATTCTTTTTTCAAAACAATGCAATTTGTTTCTTTTCTTATTTAAAACCCCTCATCAAGCCCTTAAATGATTAATCATTTGAAAATCAAGGACCCATACATAACAAACCATTTGAAGAATGAAAACTTCAATATTACACAAGCAAGTCAAATACAAGAACGAATCTTCGCTGCAGCGGAAAGGCATTCTCGCTGCAGAGTAGCTACGCGAGAATGAATTTTCGTTGCAACGACGTTGGGATTTAGTTATTAACTGAACGAGGGTTTCTCAACTGGCCGAGGTTTTCTCACTAAACCTCCTCATTTTAAACTTAACTCTTTTAATCCTTAATGTTGGAAGTCCATGCTCCCATATGGGAGCAAAGAAGTGAAAGATAGGGCAGCAATTGGACAAGATAAGAGACCAAAACAGAAGGTTTTTCGCTGCAGCGAAATTTTTACCCAGAAACAGAATGTTTCTCGCTGCAGCGAGATTCAATCTCACTGCAGCGAAATTGTAACCCAAAAAATAGAAAGTTTCTCGCTACAGGGAGAATGCATTTCGCTGCAGCGAGAAGCTACAGTGTCATTCTCGCTGCAGCGAAAATGCATCTTTGCTGCAGTGAGTTTTCGGCCAGTGTACCCCTCCAAATTCGAAAGTTTCTCGCTGCCGCGAGAATCATTCTTGCTACAGCAAAATGCAGGGCATCAATGCAAAATTTACCTTTCTCCCAAAGGAAAAACCACCCTGCCAAAAAGTCCAAACCAACATGAAAACACATAACAATTTCTCAAGGTTTAACATGTCAAGTTTCACATGCATTACAACCATAACCCATTATCCATCAATTTCCTATAACACACATATTTACATATATATATATATATACATATATACCCATCATCATCAACACACCATCCCATCATCATCATCACCAGCTCATGCGCACTCCCTACTCGCACATGGTTGGGTCATCACCGGGTTATGCGCACTCCCTACTCGCACATAATCGGGTCATCCTCGGCTTATGCGCACTCCCTACTCACACATAGCCGAGTCAATATAATTACATAACATTATACTCAAGCATATATGTATATCAACATAATGCAGCCACATAGAAATCCATAATAATCACATTTCATAACATAAACCTTTTCTCAAAAGCTTGTTCCAAAGGCATTCATTTTCATGAAAATTTGTATAAAATCATTCAAACACTTTGTCAAATCCATCATATTCCCAAAATTAGTTTTGAAGGTAGTCCACTCACCAATTGATTGTAAAACCTTTAGTTGACTCAAATTCCCTTAATGATCCAATTGGAATGATGGGCTTCCTTAAAAACCTAGGATCACATTAACATAAACAATAGATTAATTTACACACTATGAACTCTAAAAGCTATCTCTTATCTAGTTTTCAATTGCCACTTTAAATGGCTATCTATGTTCACTATCTTAATCACTAAAAAGTGATGAACATACTAAACAATAAAACAGCTCATAAATCACAATTACTAGCCATTTTCTGCAGCTAAAAATCAAACTTGGTGCATCACTCACCCTAGGGTTCCTTTGTAGTTGGATTCTCTTCCAATAGCTTTCAAATCAATGGAGTGATTCTCTCTTTCTCTCTTTAGAATGCCCAACTAGTGAGAGAAAGTATGAAAACAAGATATTTCAAGGTTTTTGAAGTGAGAAGATGAAATAGCACAGGGGTTTATGGAAGAGTGCACCAAAAGCATGAAAATTGGAGCTAAAGAGAGAAAGTTGTGGAAGTTTGAAAATCAAGCTTCCATGGAGTTTGAAGAAACGTGAGAGAGGAGAAGGGAAAAAGAAGACCAGCTGCTGAAAATTTCAAAAAGCTGCTGGAAATTCAAGGTATTTATAGGCAATCTTATCCTTTCTTTTAAAATTATGAAAATACCCCTCCACCAATTAACTTACTCTCCTCTAATCTTTTATGCAATCTTTTTGCTCTTTTAACACTGAGACAATATCCATAATGGTCTAAACATGCTCGAGTTCATAAAAACTTAAAATTTTAACTCGAGGTGAAAAATGACCATTTTGCCACTGTTATAAAAATTATTGAAACTTCTAGTTTTCTTCGTGTTTTCATCAGCACATGTCATTTATACTGTCTTATGCCTATTTAGGCCTTAAAATATCATAAAACTTTCTTCTGGAAGCTTATTAGAGAAAATGACGAAACTATCCCTAGCTCATATTATTACATCTATACATAGTTACAAGCTTATAGAAGTTGGGGTATCACACTTTATCCTTACAAGCAACCTCAAAACAAGCATGACATGAATTTTTAACTCTAATCTTGAAATTATCTTTAAGCGCCAACATGCTTAAAGCTCATTTCAATTCAGCTTTGGATGGAAACATTTTCCACGATATAAGTGGTCTTCGCTTGATCTGGACTCCTCAGTCGTAACTCTTTGGAAAGATATCATATCTACCCCTGGAATAATCCATTGACAAAATTCTTTTGCATTTACCCTTTCTTGATCATTGTCATCGAGTGAACGAATCTCGTTGTCACCAGCGATGGGGTCGTCGTAAATATGGTCGTCATAAATAAGGTCATTACACTTAACATCTTTTAAGATAACAGTTATGGCATGGTCATTGCATTGAACATCTTCTAACATAACAATTGTGGCATGTTCTGCTTTGCCATCTGCATGATTGCAATCCGAAATGTCATTGTCCTCACCCCTATCATCCTTTGAATAGTCATCATGCCCATCAACGTAATCGTCTTCACAATCATCATCCACCTCATCATTCCAATCAGCAATGTCGTCCTTTTCACAATCATCGTCCATCTGATCAAATGCATCGTCAACACTCACAACCATTACAGTGTCATTTGTGAATGGTAGTGGACCCACTACATTCCTAAGTGATAGTTGCATTTATTGGCAAGAACGAAGTATTTAGTTCAATGCACATTCTGATCAAAATTGTGTAGACAACATTTACAAACACCTCATATGTGTACTGGGCTACTTAAAGTCATGTGCATACTTTAATGGTGATTGCCATTGTTGTTCATTAGGGAATGCATGGTGTGGTATGTCTGAAGTAGTATAATTCTGATCTAGGTGATTACTATGTTGGACACCTTGTTCATGTGGCATAACACTTGCACTTCGTTCCTTAATTGTCACAAACACTACAACTGCCTTCTCATCTCGCAAAATACTTGCCAAATCTTCATTGTCCCTGAAAATTGGGCGTGAAACCCCTACGGCATGATTAAGCAATGCATGTAACTCGATTTCATGATTTGGTTAGTTTACCCAGACAACATCTTCAACCAGCTTCATTAGGCCCAAAAACGTTAAATTATTCCTAACAACCCTCATTAGTGTCTCACCATTCTTGTAAGTGTCATCGACCCAATGACCACCATAAGTAATCATAAGCTTCACATTTGGCATACCACTAAAATTTAACAGAAAATAAATGTCAGAATCAATCAATTTATCAACCAAAAAAAAACATGTGTAATCATAAGCTTCAATCAATTTGTAACGTAATGCCTAACAAACCAATCACGCAATGCCATCAAATCAGTCTTGCAATCCCTACAACTCAATCAAGCAAAACATAAAAATCAGTCACATAATCACTACTACCCAATCACACAATGCATAAAAATCAGTCACACAATGCCTACAACCCAATCACGCAATGCCTAAAAGTCAGTCTCGCAATGCCTAAGTCATGCAATGCCCAAATACCAGTTTGGCCTAAATACCAGTCTCGTAATCTCTACATACACGTGATGCAATGCCTAAATACTAGTCTCGCAATGCCTATAAACATTACCATAAGTTCCTAAAAACCTTTCTTTCTCCTATGCTTAGAAACCAATGACTCAATGTTTAAAAACCAATAATGCAATGCTTAATAACTAATTGATTTGCCTACCCGCAACAGCTAGGTTTAAGTTGCCAAGGTCATACAGATCTCTAATTTACAAACATGTCTAATCAATTTCAACCCCTCAACTTTGGGATTCTATCTTATGAATATAAACCAACAAACCTAACAACCCAAAACACATACCTTACTATCATTTTTGCTCTTCGATATTGTGAGAAAGAGTTGAATGGTAAGATAAACAGCATTTGGCAAGTGACAAAAATGGGGATAGCAAGAGAGAGCTGAATGGCCAAATAAACAGTAATTTTAGATTTTTTTTTGGATGGTGAGATAGAGAAAATCGAGACCATTTGCTTTGTTTGAAATTGTTTAAAAGGCATTATTGTCAAGTCATGCCAAAAATTGAGTAAAAATAGTTAAAATTATTGTGAAAGTCATATTTAAATTGGGCTTATGAAGAGGGTTATTTATCATAATTTTTCCAACTCTAAATGAGATGAATTTTGGACCATTAGAAAGCTAAAAGAAAAATCTACAACTTTCATGTTCACCACTTCACCCAATTCAACCTAGAAAGTGATCAAAAACCTTGTCTAAGTTGAAGCACTACAGCAATCCTAGAGAAATCATGATTTTTGATAATTAATGATTAAAGCCATGGCCTTGGAGGAGGTAGCCAATGGCTCACGTAGTCTAACGAGGAAATCCTTATTAGAATTGACTTCTTTCTTCACCCAACTTAACCCAACTTCAAAGCCTTATAAAAACAACCTTTCAGAGGACTTTTAGAAAATAATGAAACACCAGATTTAGAGCTGAGATTTAGCCACAAGGTCATTGAAAAAAGTCTTATTGGAGCTAAGAAGAAATTGAAGGATTCAAGAAGATTAGGTTTTTACCCTTGGAGTTTTTTATTTTTTTTTTATTATTCTTTATTTTCCTTGGTTTGGTTTCAATGTTTAAACTTTATTTGATTGTGATGTCTAACTTGATGGGGAACTAATTTATTTATCTAAGATTATGATTGAATTCAATACGTAGTCTAATCTATTTATCTCTTTTGCTCACGTTTCATGATTTTGAGTTGTTTATTCTATTTTATTCTTAATGCTTCTAGTTGATTAGTGACCAATTAGATTGAATTGGAAACTTAGGTTATACCTTGATGAAGGACATTTAGGTAAACTTTGAGTAGAATAATGTATGATCGAATGTACTTAGTTGATTAAATGGTTTGATTTGCATATAGGGTAGACATATGATAACTCTATTATGTAGAACTATTTTGACAGATTTTAAGGGCTTAAGTAGCTAGATCTTTGAGATTTTAGGTTCGGATTTTAGCATTTTAGGTGTTTTTGTAGTTTAAGTTTGATTACATGTTGAGTAATTAATTTAAGTTATTTTGTTTAATTTTATGTTACATTGTTTTGAATTACTTTAAGAGAAGTTATTTCTTGTTTCTCTTATTGCTTTTGTAGGAAATTTGTTGTAAAAGGTTCATTTGATGAAAATTAGTGCAAGTATGGTGATGGCTTTATTCGTACATGTTGCTGTATTTTGACCATATCTTTTTCTAAAGAACTCCAATGAGGTGATTCTTAAGCCACTAGAACTCTAATAGAAATAGATTCAACTTTTATATTTACCACTTTACCCAGTTCTAATCAGATCATGGTCAAAATATTTTCTAAGTTTGAGCATTATAGTAGTATGCATGGACTGAATATGATGCAATATTTAGAGCATATATTTCACTCCAGAAGTCTAATTGATGTGAATATTAAGCCATTGGAAAGTTAAGAAACAGGGCTAAAACTTTCATGTTTACCACTTCACCCATTTCAGATCAAATCAACATGAAACTTATGTTGGAAAATGCTAGACTACTGTAGTTTTGCAAAAGGCAGCATGTGAAGGAGAGCAAGGCTACAACACTGGTGAAAAGAAGGCACCATACAAATTTTAGAGGCTATAGTGTCACAGCGCCAAGAGAGGAAGGCCGTAGCATTACTGTAGCCAAAAGGTAGCCCAATGGTGCTAAGAAAGCATGGTTGCGGCGCTTGACGATTATCCAAAAATAAAAATTTGATGGGATTTTGGAATTAGGTTATTTAGAGCTTATTTAAGGGACCTTTTTAAGAGGTTTTAGAAAGAGGCAACAAGCAACTATTCTAAAGAAAAGGAGCCAAGAACAAAGCAAGAAAACAAGAGAATTTGAGAGAGAATTGAGATTGCAAAACTTTTATAATTAGTTTCTTTCTCTATTTTTGTTGTTCTCTTATTTTCTTTGACTTGGATTCATGGCTAAATTTCTTTGGATGTTGTTTTTATTAGATATTATGAGCTAAACTATATTTCTAGAATTGTGGTAGATTTCAACATGTAATCTGAATATTAGTTTCTCTTTTATTTACTATGAATGAGTATAGTTTTGCTTATTCAAATATGTTTTTAGTGCTTTTGATTGTCTCACCAATAGTTAATTGATTTGTGAATCTAATTGAGACTCGACAGAGAGATTTTAGATTGGACTAAGGTTTGAATAATGTATGTTCACATCACTTAAGTGATTTGATTCACGATCCAGGTAGATATACCTCAATTGCCATACATAGCCAAATTAGAACACTAGCTTAATGAACCTTATTTAATTGATTCCTATAAACATATAGTGACCCAATTAATTTAGGTATGTGTGCAAGCATCTCAATTGAGACTTGTACATAGCGTTGGATTCTAGGTAAGTGAAACCACCAATGAACGTAAATAATAATAGATGCTTGTGTTAGATAAATTGTTGATTGAACCCATAATCCTAGGTTTTAATACATTGCCTTTATCAAGTAATTTTAATTTCTATTAGTTAATTTAGTACTTATTTTAATTTCATTTTAATTAGTTTTCTGCAAATTTAGGTTACTTAAATAAGATTGATTTGCGATAACGTACACTTATATGAAAATTCGACAACAACATACACCTATAAGCCATATATAGTTAAGATTAGAGCACGAACTTAATAAATCTTTCTTCAATTTAATTTGTATAGACATATAGTAAATTAAGTGGGAGAGATATTTTTATGAAAACCTCAACAGAGACTTGTAAATAATCTAGAACTCTCGATTAGCAACTTAATTCATTACACTAAGTTAAGAGAGAGAGAGAGAGAGAGAGAGAGAGAGAGACAATATTCAGATGAACTTTATATTAGTTTTAGTTTATTAATTTTAATTTCTTTTAGTAATTTTAAAATTAAGTTGTTTGAATAAGTTAAGGTATGTCAATTTTAGCAGTCAACGTTAGGAATTAATTCAATTCTCCATGGAAACGAATTCTACTTTCTTCTACATTACTTGTTAACGATATGTGCACTTATGTGAGAAATCAACAACAAGTTTTTGGCGTCGTTGCCGGGGAATTGATTTTCAATTCCTTCTTGTTAATATTAATACCAAGCATTCTTAATCTTAATTCAAACTTTTTTTCTTAAATTTTTCAGGTATTTATGGTCATTGTATGCGAAGAGCCAAAATTTTGAAAATTGTTCCTTTTTATCCAAAAATTGAAAAGACTTTTTGAAGACTTCAGAGGAAAAATCAACAAGTTTATGCTACAAGCAAAATAATGGTTGATCAACAAAGGGAAGAGACTAAGTCTTTGAGGGAATATGCTGTCCCACCAATATTAGGTTTCTATTCTAGTATTTGAAAACCTCATATTCAAGCCAACAACTTCAAAATTAAGCTAGCAATCATTCAGATGATTCAGACTTCTATTCAATTTGGGGGTTTGCCTAATCATTCAGATGATTTAAATGGAAATTTGCGACACATTCAAGGCTAATGTTGTTACTGATGATGCCCTAGGATTGAGGCTTTTCCCTTTTTAACTAAAAGATAAAGCAAAAAGTTGGTTAAATTCGCTTCCTGTTGGTTCCATTAGTACTTGGGAAGATTTGGCTCATAAATTCTTAATAAAATTCTTTCCACTTGCCAAGACAGCAAATATGAGGAATGATACTACTTCTTTCATGCAATTTGATTTTAAATCACTATATGAGGTTTAAGAGAGGTATAAGGATTTGTTAAGAAAATGTCTTCACCATGGATTACCTAAATGGCTGCAAGTTCAGACTTTTTATAATGGTTTGTTGGAACTTATTAGAACTACTATTGATGTTGTAGCTAGAGGTGCACTTATGAGTAAATCCATTGATGAGGCTTATGATTTGCTTAAAGAGATAGCTTCTAATAACCATCAATGGCCATCTTAAAGATTAGGCACAAGAAAATTTGTTGGAGTTCATGAATTAGATGAGATTAATTCTTTGTCTACACAATTGGCTTCTCTCACAAAGAAATTGATAAATTGAGTGTTAATGCTATTCAGAGCTCTTTTGTGACATGTAAATTTTGTGAAGAAAAATATTCCAATGGCAATTGTCCCATCTATTCTGAATCTTGTCAATTTGTTGGAAATAAGCAACAGAATATCAATCCTATTCCAACACCTATAATCCTGGTTGGAGGAATCATCCTAATTTCTTATAGAGCAACAACCAAGGGTCTTCATCAGCATCTAAGTTAAACTTTCCTCCTAGATTTCCACCTACAACTCCCATGCAGGATAAAAAGCCTTCAATGGAGGATTTGTTCATGCAATTCATGACAAAGACTGATGTATTCATGACAAAGACTGATGCCTCCATTCAAAGTCAAGCATCAATCAGAAATCTTGAAACACAAGTGGGTCAACTTGCTAGTGCTCTAAATAATAGACCTCATGGTACCTTACCAAGTGACATTGAACTCAACCTAAGAAAAAAAGGTAAGGAACATTGTAAGGCAATCATTCTCCACAATGGAAAAGAGGTAAGTGGTAAAGATTTAAATTATGAAATTTCAATTCAATCTGATGAGAAAGAAATTGAAAAGGATGCGGAAAAAGAAATTGTGGTTGAACAATTTATTGAAAACTCAAAAGAAGAAAAATCACAATTAAAAACTACTCTCACACTTCCACCATCTTTTCCTTAACGATCTCAAAAAGAAAAACTTGACAAACAATTCCAAAGATTTATTGATGTGTTTAAAAAGTTACATATTAATATTCCTTTTGTTGAAACTCTAAAACAAATGCCAAGATATGTTAAATTCTTGAAAAACATCCTGTCTAAAAAGAGGAAATTGGGTGAGTTTGAAACTGTTGCACTTAATGAAGAATGTAGTGCCATTATTCAGAATAAGCTTCCACCAAAGCTTAAAGATCTGGGTAGTTTTACTATTCCTTGCACTATTGGTGCTATTTGTTTTGCTAAAGCTTTATGTGATTTAAGTGCGAGTATAAATTTGATGTCACTCTTTATTTATAAAAATTAAGTTTGCAAAAGATCAAGCCAACTTTTGTGACTTTACAACTTGTTGATTGATCCATCACCTATCCTTATGGTATTGTGGAAGTTTTTTTGTGAAAGTTGGTAAGTTTATTTTTCCAGTAAATTTTATTACTCTTGACATGGAAGAAGATCATGAAATACTGATCATTCTTGGAAGACCATTCTTGAGAACTGCTTGAGCTCTAATTGATGTGGAGAAAGGTGAGCTTACCTTAAGGGTTAAAGATCAATAGATAACATTTAATAGTTTTAGAGCCTTAAAATTTTCCAATGAACATGATTAATGTTTCTCAATTAATGTGGTGAATAGCATTACAAACAATGTGTTTATTTATAATCATTATGATGATCCACTAGAAGCATCTTTGCTTTCTTCATGTGATATTATTAATGACAAAGTTCTTGAACATGCTAAGCATTTGGATGCTTTATCAAGTCTCCCAAAATCTCAATTTAAGTCTTTGGAATTATCAATTACAACTTCATCAATCAACCCTTCCATTAAAGAACCTCTTTCACTTTAGATCAAACCACTACCTCACCATTTAAGGTATGCTTTTTTGGAAAATTCTTCTACACTACTAGCAATTGTTTCTTTTTCTCTTTCTAATGAACAAGAAAATAAACTCCTTTAAGTTTTAAGAGACTACCAAAAAGCAATTGGATGGACTATTGCAGACATCAAAGGAATTAGTCCATCAATTTGCATGCACAAAATTCTTTTGGAAGAAAATCACAAGGCAACCATTGAGCATCAACAGAGGTTAAATCCAATTATGAAAAAGGTGGTAAAGAAAGAAATTATCAAGTGGCTAGATGCAGGTATTATCTATCATATTTTTTATACTTCATGGGTAAGTCCAGCCCAATGTGTCCCCAAAAAAAGAGGTATGACTATAGTTTAAAATAATGAGCTCATTTCCACCAGAACTGTAACTAGATGGAATGTATGTATGGACTATAGAAAATTGAACCAAGCCACTAAAAAAGATCACTTTCCACTCCCTTTTATTGATCAAATGCTTGATAGACTAGCAAGTAAGGATTTGTATTACTTTTTGGATAGTTATTATGGTTATAATCAAATTGCCATTGCTCTTGAAAATCTAGAAAAAACCACCTTTACTTGTCCGTACGAAACTTTTAATTTTCGTAGAATGCCTTTTGAACTTTGCAATGCTTTAGTCACTTTTTAAAAATGTATTATGGTAATTTTTTTTTATATGGTTGAGAAATGTTTGGAAGTATTTATGGATGATTTTTCATTTTTTAAGGATAATTTTGATGATTGTTTGTTTAATCTTGTTAGAGTACCTAAAAGATATGAAGAAACTAATTTAGTTTTAAATTCGGAAAAATAAGGCATTTGTAGTTTTTTAGGACATGCTAGATTTTATAAGAGATTCATTAGAGATTTTTTTAAAATTTCTAAACCACTTTGTAATTTGTTAAAAGGATACTCTTTTTTATTTTGATGATGCTTGCCATAATGCTTTTGTTGAATTGAAGAAAAGATTAATTTATGCTTCTATTATCACTGCTCCTAATTGGAATCCTTTTTTTGAACTAATGCATGATGCTAATGTGTCACAACCCGGTACTCCCTTTGAGCTCGTGACAACCGTCGCGATATCTCGATAGACATTCATTACCCAAAATGTCAACCGAAACCTCGCAAGGCTCTTGTATCAATGTTACGTCTCGCCTATGAGCAACAGTTACTAAATATCATGTTTTGAAAGAATATAGACTATTTTCAAATCAAAACGATCAATAAATAATTTCTACTACACAAGGGTATTTTGGTCATTTTACCTAAAAATTTTGAAACCTATTAAAAATTAATATAATACTGAAAAATATACATTTCATATCTAAAAATAAGTTTAGTTATCTAAATCATCCATTTGAAGTGAAATTATGGCTAATCAAACTAAATAAAAATATTCCATTTTCTTATAAAACAATATTTATAGAATCTTGCATAAACATTTTTTATAACGTAAGAGTAACAGAAATTCATATATATAATAACACACTAAACCAAGTATACAAAAATATTCTACAATGACATGTGGGCCCCCAAAATAACCGAAAACATACAAGACTGTAGACCTTCGATTTCTAAAGATGCAAATCCAAAAGCAACCCTCGACAAAATCGGCTGTCTATAGACTATCCTGAGCGTGAAATAGGTAAAAAATAAGGGGTGAGTTATTATAAACCCAGTGAGTAAGCAAATTTCATCTATAACATCTAAAGCTGAGTAAATGGAGACAATTTAAAACATCTCAGTATAATATGATTCATAACATCAAATCTCATTTCAACCCATATAAATCAATTACATTTCATCAAAAATAATCAACAAGGCTTATGATTCTCTTAAAAACTTAGCTTGTGCCAAAACTCATACTCGGTGACACCTTGGCCCGGGCATCCAACCGAGTCCGCCAAGGCTGTTAAAATAACATATGCACATAAAACAAGTTTTTACTCATAAAACACAGTCGTTCCTTGGCGTTGATTGAGTTTCACCTTCACGTGGTGGTTCGGCGTGAAGTGAACTCTAACATTACCGTAGGAGATACCCTCCACGCCTCTCGTACCAAGGTAAAATATATCCGAGTTTATCGTGCCCCTCTAATAGAATGGTCCATAGAAACCCGCCCACTGCAGTAAGCTAATCAAATAACCCATCAATTCAATAAAATTTCCGACAACATGACATGGCTAATATAATATTACCAACCTGTTAAGGCAAAGCAAAACAGTTCATATATTCCACACAAACACAAATCCAGCCATGCTTGCCATCACATTGTCATAAGCCATCAATTCAAACCATATGTCAAAACATATATATAACATAAGTATACAGTCTCCACTTACTCAATTTCCAAAACCAGTATTCAATTTCAAAACAAGTTATAAATCTCATTTCATTTAATCAACACTTCAATTATAAAACATAATAGTTTGCAATTTAAATTCATTTTTCTTTAAAACATAAAAACGAGTATAAACTACTTTAGATAGTTAAGATGAAAGTCTGATTACTCACAATAACGGGAGTATGGAGTACTCCTATTCTTGATCCTTGGGTATGATATCTTTATCCTTACCAGAAGACTCACCACCTATACATAATACACGACACGTAATTCAATATATTTATACCAAATTGTTATAAAACTATTTCAGGCTCTTTATGAATGCATGGAATTAAATGAGAAATGTTCGGATAGTCACTTAAAGATGGTGTTCTACGTAGGTTCAATTATGATTAGAATGAATTTGTATTCGACCTAATTCGAACTATACAGCATTGATTTAACTAAAACATCCGATTCAACTCCAAATATTTTCATTACACTCCCAATAATCTAATACACCAAAGCATTACAATGAACTTGATTTTTGACTAACTTCAACATTTTCCAAAATTCATTCCGATTCCGAACTAACATACTAATCAATGTCTACACAGTCTCATAAATCCATATATATCATTAGGAATCAAATCCAAGTCCATTTACTATGATTTTCTCAGTTTCCATCAAGCCATTTTCTAAAGGAACTATACTTTTCAATAACTGGTTTCGATATCCAACATCATAATTCATCAATTCCTAGCTAAATAACATGAATTACAACCAAATCCATCATTAACATGCCATATAGAAAATTTGGCCAAATGAGGGTGGTTGAAAAACATGTGATTTTCTTGCTTATTTTTTCCTTCCAAACATCACAAAATGATTAAGATCACTAGGATATTATGAAATCTAGCAAAATTCATCACCAAAACTTCTCTCTCTAAGCTTGGCCAGCAAAGGTTCCCTCTTGAAAACTTGAATTTCAGCCATGGAGAATGAAAAAGAATGCATGGGACAAGTAGATCACAAGCTAAAATTAAAAATCTTACCTTTACTTGCTCGATTCCTTGAAATCCAACAATTTCTCTTGAATTTTTCCTTCCTAGGGTTTGTTCTTCTCTTTTTCTCTTTGTTCCCTTGCTTGGCCAGCCATAAGAGTGAAATGGGAGAAGCTTAAGTCGGTTTATAAAGGAAAATCAATAAAATATTAAAGCTTGACACATGTCACCACTTGATTGGGCCACGATTAAAAACTTAACCATTAAGCAATTTCTCACCATCACATGTAATCCCATAATTATCCAAAGTATAAAGTGATAATAGGTGAAATTCATGGGCTTGAAAAGTGTCATGGTAGCATAAAATTTCAATTACGTCCTCATGGACATGTGAAATGACCGTTTTGCCCTTATACTCGAAAAATATCGAAATTGAAATTTTTCACTCCATAATTTCAAATTATGCTCCAAATAGTCAAACTTGGTCAAAAATCTTATCCAACATTCCAATTTTGCCCTCGGGTGGCAAAATGACCATTTTGCCCCTAAGTTATAAAAATTCTCAACTAAACTCCAAATCAATCCTCGAACTCTAAATCACCATATTAAAACATTTTAAGGTTCAATAACTCTCAAATGCATCTTAAAATCTCTATTTGGACTAATTCGAGGCTTTAATCAACTTAATTGTACCACTAAGTACAATACCAACTTTTAACGATTTTCCAAGGCATTTATATACTTGGATGCAAACATGCTATCAGGTACATGAATGACATGGCAAGTATATTATCAAGCTAGGCTTGACATAATGATTATGGAATTGCCGTAGTTTTGGACCAACAGAAAGCGAAGATGTTGTATCCGATTTATTATGCTAGCATAACATTGAACAAGGCTAAAGCAAATTACACCACAACTGAAAAGGAGTTGCTTGCTATTGCTTTTGCTTTTAATAAATTTTGCTCTTATCTTGATGGTACTAAAGTTATTGTTTACACTGACCATGCAACTATTAAATATCTAACCGAGAATAAAGATGCAAAACCACACTTGATAAGATGGGTACTTTTGCTTTAAGAATTCGACTTGGAAATTCGAGATAGGAAAGGTACAGAAAATAAAGTGGCAAGCCATTTATCTAGATTAGAGAATGGAAAACAAGTTTGAAATTCAACAGTGATCAATGAGACCTTTCTTGATGAGCAAGTGTTTCATATAGAGTAGTAGAAAAATTTGCCATGGTATGTTGATTTCATGAACTATCTTGTGAGTAAACTCTTCCCTCTTGGATTTAATTCTTAACAAAAGAAGAAATTATTGCATGATGTTAAATACTACATGTAGGATGAGCCTTTTCTATACAAGCATTACGGAGATCAAATCATTAGAAAGTGTGTTCCTTCAGAAGAATTTGCAAATATTTTTCATCATTGCCATTCATCTGATTACGGAGGACATTATAGGGAAAATGAACTACTGCAAAAGTTCTAAAATCAAGTTTTTACTGGCCTTCTCTTTCTAAAGATGCTCAAAATTTTGTTGAAGATGTGATAGATACCAAAAAGTGGACAACATATCTAGGAGACATGAGATTCTTCTCAACAACATCCTTGAAGTTGAAATTTTTTATGTGTGGGGAATTAATTTTATAGGTCCATTCATTCCATCTTTCAATAACGAATATATCATGGTTGCTGTTAATTATTTTTCTAAATAGGTTGAAGCTACTGTCTTGTCAAGGAATGACTCTAAGGTAGTGATAAATTCTTGCAAGAGAACATCTTCACACGTTTTGGTACACCTAAAGCCATGTTTAGTGATGAAGGGTCTCACTTCTACAACAAAAATTTTTAGGCACTCCCAGCAAAATATGGGATCAAGCACAAAATAGCCACTGCTTATCATCCTTAAACGAGCGGCCAAGCCAAAGTTTCAAACAGAGAAATTAAAAGGATTTTGGAAAATATTGTTTGTCCTTCCAATCAGATCCAACCCAACTAGGTTAATTCAACCCATTCAAGTCTCTTATGCCAATTTCTACCTAATTCTCGAGGTTTAAAGTGTTTTTGATGAAATTGACCCTTTCAAACCTCCATTAAGGCTTTCTTTTATAATACCCGTGAATTAAAATTCATAAAGACATCACAAATTGAGATTAATTGAGAAAATTTTTGAGTTTAATACCCATTTATAACCCATTTTGATTTTTCTCATTATTTGATTTTATATACTCGATTTTTATGCAATCAAAATATATGATTAATCTCTATAACATGTAACCCAACTAGGTTAATTCAACCCATTCAAGTCTCTTATGCCAATTTCTACCTAAATCTCGAGGTTTAAACTGTTTTTGATGAAATTGACCCTTTCAAACCTCCATTAAGGCTTTCTTTTATAATACTCGTGAATTAAAATTCATAAAGACATCACAAATTGAGATTAATTTGAGAAAATTTTTGAGTTTGATACCCATTTATGACCCATTTTGATTTTTCTCATTATTTGATCCTATATACTCGATTTTTATGCAATCAAAATTTATGATTAATCTCTATAACATGTAACCAGTGATTTGTAGAGATAAAATTGAACATAACCATGTAAAATTTAAAGGTTTTAATAAAAATCAAGAAATGAGTTTCAATTTTGAACCCAAACCTTTAAACTTTAATTTCTCTCACTACAAGCCAAATCAAGTTACAATTTTTATATAGATTTAATCCTTGTAATAAGAGAAACAAAAGCCTTAAATTTATTGATAAAATCAATAACTAAAAATTAAATTTCTGAATCCATAAAGATTTCAACTTAACATGACAAATTTATGTCAAATCCAAACACCCATGGCAGCATCCAACATGATTAAATCGATAGGTTTAATCAAACTTTATGGCCTCGATAACTTTTTTTAAAATCAAAGAGAATATTTTTGTATAATTGGGATTATCTAGAAGGATAACTCCCAAATCAAAGAAGTACATCAAAAAAACAGAGCCCTGTACACCAGAAAACCAAAAAACATAACCTAACAAGAAAACAAAAGAAAAGGAAAAACTAAACACTTTTTGAATCAACAAAACAATCACGAAAAGAATAGAAGCAATAGAGCTTAATCAAAAGCAATAAGAAGCAAAGACTAGAAAAAGCAATAGAGCTCAGAAAAAATCAAACTCACATAAAAAAAAGAATTAGTTGTAAGCGATCAATAAATCCACTGCTCGTTGCACACCACTCTTTGCAAGACAATCAGCTAAATGATTGGTAGATCTTGAAGTATGAATAAAAGACCATTTAGCCACTTTTTTCTTAAAACTAGAGATCATGTTCATAATTCTAATCATTCTCTAAGGAATCAAATACGGACATTTCACCCAAGAAACAACATTGGCGGAATTCGATTTCACTAAAAGTTCATGAATAGCAGCCCATCAAGATGCAACAAACAAAGCAAAAGCTTATTTAGTCATAAGAATCTCAACCCTATTCAAGTCACCCACTCCGATAGATTTTGAAAACAGAATTTTAACACGACCACCTTCATCACGAAGAGCACGTCCAATACTAGATTCACCTAGACCTCCCCTTGTTGTTTTATCAACATTAAATTTAAAACATCCATTGGAAAGAGGTTTCCAAGCCACCACTTTCCTACTAAAACCACAATTATTAAAAGTAGAGGCATTAGATGGAGCTCTCATTCCATCCAAAATTGAGAAATTTTCCTTTAGCCATTTCACCATAACCCAATGCCTAACTCTTAGCTTAGACATATCAAAAACTTACTAACGACCCAAACCTAACCATTAAAGACAATATCATTTTTATGGAGCCAAATAAACCAAACACAATTTTAACTCATCTCAAGGTAATTTAACAAAACTACATAAAATTAAATTGTTTTTGGCTTAAAATTATTAAAACTCACAACCTTTGAAAAACCCAATTTATCAAATAAAATTTCATTCAATTACGAAGATATAATTCAACCAAACAACCATATAATCTATAATTTATTAGCAATTAAGTATGCCCAAGATCTAATTGCATCATACAAAGATAATTATGCATTTTAATAATATAATTACATAAATTCAAAAAACCATACAAAACCTTAACAAGTAATCTTGATTTATGTAATCAATATGTAATTGTAAGGATTTTAAATCCTAACCATGGTGGCTCTGATACAAATTGATAGACTTTATATACAAATAAATTTATGTTAATCCAAGATCTACTATAGTAGAAATTTAAAACACAAAATGTAACTAATTTCTTATCCAATGTTTAACAACGAAAATAATACTACCTAAATTACTGTTGGTACTCAGTGTATTAAGATCTTTTTTTTTTTTTAACTCTCTAATGAGTGAGATCTTTATCTTTTTGTTGATAAAAAAAGAGACCTAACCTTACCTATTACATAATGAATCTAGTCCCACCCATCATCAGCGCCTTCAAGCTGTTACTACCAAATACATAAGCGCCTTTACTCATTTTTAACTCCTTCAAATACCATCATGGACTCTGAGAATGAAAACACCAAGCCCAGTCCTGCTTCAGCCTTTAATTTTTCATTCAAGAACACCAAATCACTTGAGTTAAACAGCTTGAAAAACTTAGCCTTTGACAACCAGGGCCGGCCCTTAAGTAAAGCCACCCAAGCAAGGGCTTTAGGCCCCCAATTTAGAGAGGCCTCATATTTGAAAATGTTCTATAATTTTATAATATAATTAATTATATTAAAAATATATAAAAATAATTAATAATTAATAAAATTATCTATTTTCTCACTTTTCTAATTATGTGGTTAATAAATTTTAATTTTCTATCATTTCTTAATTTCTAGAATACTATTAATTCTCAATTATTTCTCTTATTTCCAATCAACTAGCAGTCATATGTATTTAATCATCTCCAACAGCTTTTTTTTTTTACTTATTTCTCCTATTTTCAATTAACATATTTAATAAATTTCAACAGCTATTTTTTTCTTTTATATAAAATCAATTATTTTTTTTAAATGTATAATATCTATTTTGGCATTCTTCTTTTCTCATATGCTCTTTCTTTCTTCTTCTTTTTAACTTTAATTTTCCTTTAAAGAATAAATAAGAAGTTTGTTATATTATTATCTTTATAAAACCGTGAGTCTTATTTACGGTTTGTAATAAGTATTCAACAATTAAGTACTATTGTTTTAATATTTACAGATATTTTATTTTAATTTAGAGTTTATATCATATTATTATATTATCTTTATTTTATGTGATAGTTGATTTATTTGAATTAAAAATTTTGAGTGATGATTTATATTAATTATTTAAAAAATATATAATAGTCGCTTTAGGCCTTTAACCTTATTGGATCGCCCTGTTGACAACCAAATAAGCCACGAGTATCCTGCTGTACATATTTTTAACAAATTTTCTCTAGTGTCAATCTTCGTACATATTTATTTAACTTGCTCTCTCATTTTACATGCATGATTGCGAGAACAAGGGTCAGGGAGCTCCAAGGAATTACATTTTGATAGTCAAGGGTTCTAATTTTTTCTTCTTGATAGTTCGTAAAAAAACGAAGTGGGGAGAATTACTAGTGATGGTGACCTGAAATTCTTCCAGGGGAGTGGGGCATACCTTAGCTTTGGGAAATTTCCTACTTTCAGGTTGCCTTCTCGGACCCAAGAACCCAGCAGCCAGGCTGCAACATCCTAAGGCAACCCACTTTGAACCCGCTTTGAGCCCATAAATTCAAGCGCATGGGAAGAAAGATAAAGCATAGCCGTTTGAAACAACAATTGAAAGTGGGTGGCTATCTGCACTTATTTAATCGAGAATAAAACCAAGGAATATTAGTTTTATATCTGGAAAGAGAGTAAAAACAAAAGAAGGGCTTTATATAACGGGATAGTCATATATTCCTAATTGAAGTTGAAGATATTGAGAAAAGAAATAACAAAAAATAATAATATATTTAGTCCAAAGTGGCTTCGGATTGGATCAACCACATTAAACAAGCAATTATTTTTAAAATTAGATCATATTCATGTCATTTGTAAGTAATCCCTTGGTTAAATTCTCAGAACAAATAAGAATGTAACATCGCTGGTAACAAAATAACTATAATATCCATATTTCACACAATTTTTTTGTTAATCTTTATAAGTTTTTTTTTTTTATAAATTACGCTTTTATTCAAACTTAGCCAATGATCAATTAGCGATTTGACTTATTAGGTTAATCTCTATAAGTTGCCTTGTAAATTTAAGATCAAGTTAGCTCCTATCAACTCCGTGATTCAACTACAAGATTAATATATGAATCTAGATAAAATATATAATACCCTTTATTGATCATAAGTTAATTAAGAGGTCGTCATGGTTTTTTAATTATATTTTATGAAGGCGAAAATAGATAGAGCTAAGGTGCCTGTGCTTGGAACTCAAATCAAATTTTCAAGCTTAATAGGTTAGGTCAAGCCTAATTCTCATGTTTATTTGATTTGATAAACAATCGAGTTAGCCAAATTTAAATTCAATGCCGCTTAACTCATTTTAACTCTCATATATTTACGGTTGTTGGGGCATTTTTATTTATTTAATTTTAGCTATCATTATATGATATATTTGAAATTATTTTCATTGCCAAAAAAAAAAAAGGTAATTACAGAAAACAGACTAATCTGTTTAAGTAAAATGTTTATGTGCGTAAATTACGAAATTAACTACTAGTAAATATAAATATGCCTATACATTATAATATAGATCCTTTAGATGTTTGGTCAATGTTTTACTGCCCGCTTGCTAAGGAGTCGCGACGTATTTGAGACACAGAACTAGAAGTCATGGAAATGTCTGTTACATCGTAGACTTCAAAGTACTGAAATGAAGTAGTTCAAATTGTGGACGCAAGTGTGTGTAACTAATTCAAATTGTGGACGCAAGTGTGTGTAACTAAGTGTCGATATATTCTTACGATGAACGCATTCAAAGAGATAACTGACGACGCCATTGTTGATTTCTCGGAGTAATTAAGGTTACAGTCTGTGAAGCTATAAAGACCTGATAACAATGAAGTGAAATACACATTCCAAGTGTTGCAATCAAAAACACGCAGAGTGACATATTGGGCAGGATCTCCTTTGTTGATAACTACAATGAGCGCCGAGTCTTCAGTAACCAAGAGGTAAATCCCAGAGTTCCCAAATTCATGACAGTGCAGAACATTGAAACAAATGTTGTTTCTGTCAATCCGAAATTGAGTTAGCAAGAAGTTTGCACGCTAATTAGCTATTTGTCATAATTATGTTAAGTATGAACTTTACATTCTTCTATGCAGGCTAGAAGGTAAGGTGGCACTGATAACTGGTGGTGCCAGTGGCCTAGGAGAGAGTACAGCCAGGCTGTTCGTCCAACATGGAGCCAAGGTTCTGATTGCTGATATTCAAGATGACTTGGGCCACTCCCTTTGCCAAGAACTTGGAACAGAAACCATCAGCTATGTCCACTGTGATGTAACATGCGAATCTGATGTCCAAAATGCTGTAGAATTGGCGGTTTCCAAGTATGGAAAGCTTGATATCATGTTGAATAACGCTGGAATTATGGGTCACCATGAAGTAAGAGTTACAGATGCAGATACCGAGAACTTCAAGACAGTGTTTGATATCAATGTGCTTGGTGGATTCCTGGGTGCCAAGCATGCCGCTAGGGTCATGGTTCCTGCCAAGAAAGGGTGCATTCTCTTTACGGCAAGTCTTGCTTCAAAAATAAGCATGGGTACCCCTCATGCATACAAGGCATCAAAGCATGCAGTGGTAGGGTTGACTAAGAGCTTGAGCGTGGAGTTAGGTGAGTATGGAATTAGAGTTAATTGCATTTCACCTCATGCAGTTGCCACTCCGTTGTTCCAAAAAACACTCGGGGTATTCGATAAGAAGAAGGGAGAGGAGGCCGTTTCTGCTTCAGCAGTACTGAAAGGGGCCGTCCTGGAACCAGAAGATTTTGCAAATGCAGCCCTCTATTTGGCAAGCGATGAGGCTAAATATCTCAGTGGTGTCAACCTGACAATTGATGGAGGGTATAGCCTCAGCAATCAAACATGGAAGATGGGACTATCAGTACTTTCTGAATAGACCTTTGTGTTAAACTTATCTAAAACTACATATGTAATTGAGGGCTTATTTGTATGGCCGGTGTCTGAGTCTACTTTCAGTTTCGAACTATGTTTTCCTCAATAAAATTTCTGTCTTATCCGAAGGTAAAACAATTTTATTCCAAAGACAGAAATACAAAAGAAAAGCAGACCCTAAACAAGTTAGAAGCTCTGCAGCAAAAACAGATACGTCATTGAATCAAGCAAGCCAGGGAACCAAATCCTGAAAATCTAGAAAATTCATTGTATCATCCATGTGGTTATTGTTTCCACCACGTCTCTTGGTCACGGCGAGATTAGAACGGTAAAAGGCGTCTTATCCCATAGCAAACCAAAATCTCCCAACTACGACATTATTGATAATTGATAGGCAACTTTTTCTTCATGTCTGCGCAAGCTCTTTGGCCTTTTCTCTTTTCTTAAAGTGCAAATACTCACTCTTTTCAACACTTTTGACCATTTTACCCGAGAATATCTCTTATATTTTGGACTATTTTCCTTATATTTTTTGGTCGAAATTGGACTATCGAGTGATTAATAGGTCTTATGTGCAAGAGACCTCTTAAACATTATGCTTTCTGCGCATATAGTTTACCGTAGATGCCACCATTTTTCTTCCGACTTGGATGTGACACATCACATACAATGCTAAAAAATCTAAAGCAACAGTAAACTATATAAACAAGAACCGTATATACATTTATAAACGGTTATATCTCATCAGAAAATATATCTTTCTTTCAAATTTTTACATGTAAATCACGTTGTAAAAAACATGAGAGAAAAAGGAAATATGGGAATTTAGTACTGTACGTCTTATTTCTTAATCTGCAACTGTTACAAGATTTGGGTATATAAGCAAAAGATAAAGGAAACCTATTTACAAGATCACCACTGTACTAGCTAACTAAATAACCTTAACAATTAAACTATTTATACGAAAAAATCAAGCAATAAGATGCCAGGCATGTTGATATGACAGCAGAATAATAGTAAAACGCAGAAATTCATATAGCAAAGAAAGAGTAAATGATACTCTGAAGGCTATCAATACTTGACAATAAGAAAGGGTAGTTAGTTCTCAATCTTCTTCTATGCATTTTATTTTGAAACCAGATTTCTATGAGCCAAAAGCATTACACCTTTTCAAAGGCAGTAATCACCATCAGTGGTAACATATACTGCATCCAGTTATACACACCTAGTGCTAAGCAGAATCGAATAATTCTACAGTACAGGCCACAATGACTCGGTGCCTCCCTCATTTAGTTATAAGAATTTTTTAGATTGTCAAGACCATCTAAAAAATGCATGCAATGTTGGAAAGCCTCCCAGACTACTCGCTGGCATTTGCAATCCCAACCATGTTGAGCATATGCCTGTCCTCCTTAAACCTTTCTAACACTGTACCCTTTACAACATCTTGCTTTTCATGTTCCATTCCTTTTCTAACAACTCCCCAGCATTCTATCACCTCTGGGCATATTTGGCTGGTCTTTGAAAGGCAAGGGCTATTGAAAGTGGTACAGGAAAAGGTATGCCCCTGATCAAAGCCTGCTGAGAGGAACAGGCCAAAGTGATTAATGCGTCCTCCAAAACCAAAACCATTTGGGATTGCCTCTGAACTGAAGTTCACAGCACACTGCCAATGCAAGATTATTAGCAACAGGGAACTGGCACACTCCCATAGGCATCAGACGGAAAGTATGCAGTTTTGGTTCTTTCCCAACTCAGAAATCAGAAAACCAGATAAAAAGGGGAAACATAAATCCACTTTTTCAAATCAGAAGAAAAGGAGTTGGATGACCAACCCAGGGCCAGGTTTAAGAGTCCTTGCATCTCAGTGGTCAAACCCACATTAAGTCCATGATATTAGAATAATAAATATTGAACAACCCTGAATAACTTTTATAGATAATTCCAATTCATTTTCAAGTTGAGTATGAAAGCTGCCACAATAAATCCTAAATCAGTGCTACCCTAAGTATAGACAACTTAAAGTTGGCAGTGTAACTGTGTAATTGCATAATTTCCATCCTGGAAAGGTCTAATTCTACAGACATTTTACTCAATCACTACAGAGCTCTATAAATGACAGCATGCCAACTTACAAGAGGAAATTCTCTTAGAAATATCAGAACTATAAAGCAAATACTGCAATGGAATATTCTAGGAAACAAAGAATTCAAACATAACTTGGCTTCATCTTGAAATGAAAGGAAGTGGAAATGGTACCCTGGGAAAAAATGAAACAAAAGCAAAGTGGAAACATACCCATTGCAAATTACTATTTGCACCTGTTGGCCTGAAAATTGATGCCTTCGGGTAGAGCTGAAAGATAAAAGACTTCATGTCCCCATAGAAATTGCTATGCCTCTCCCAAGGCTGAGAAGCATAACCTCCAAATATGTAACCTTCTCTATCCTTAATAATCAAGACAGTTGGCCCATCATTGTTTCTGCAGTTCAATTGAACAATTACCCATTCCACTCCTATTTAAAAAAGAAAAGGTCCCAGCAACTGAGAAATGGAAATAAAATTAGAAAGTTCTTATAGATTATACTGTCTTCAAGAAAAAGAAAACGAAACAAAGAAAGGCTGAAAACAATAGTGAGAAAGTTCATCATTTGATACAGAGAAATTTGTCTTTTCTCTATTTTATTTAATGAACCACTCACATACAAGCCCATAAACCTAGAAGGCAGAAAAATACGTATCCAATCGGCATATTTTAGGCTCCATTTGATTGATGCTTTTGTTTTTTCCTTCTTACCTTTTTTGCAAAAACTGAACAAAAGGAAGAAAAAAAATAAAAAATGAATAGTCAAATAGCAATAAGCAAAATCATCAACTAAACAGAGAAGCAACTCCATAGTTCATCATAGACAAACAAGGCGTCTTGCTTGATTGCAAAGCATGAAAAAAAGATGAGCTAAATGCTTGTCAATTTCTTCTTGGTCTCCCTAATAGATGCATAACCAAGAGTGACAGCGTTCACAATGAGCTCTTTCTGTTCATTGAGACTGTTCCATGTAAGATATAGGGAGCCCATATGCATCAATGACATCGTTTAGGGATTTCTAGGTCAAAGCAGCTTCAAAGGAGACTGGATAAAGAAGCCAAGATAAAAATATCGAAAGTTATTGCAGCAATGGAAACCATACTATAATTGTTTAACATATCACTGAAGATGGAGTTTAGTAGTCACGAATAGATAAGAAATTGTCAAGCAAAATGAGGAAACCTTTGATCATAATCACACCAAAACAAATCAGACATGATCAATTTCATATTATTTAAACCAAAAAATAACAATTATCTGTAATTTTTTCAGAATAGTTTAAAATATTACATGAACTTCTCAACATCCAGAACCAGAAAATAGTTGGGTAAGCAGGGTACAGAACTAACGGGGGGATTCTTATGACTTGAAATAAAATGAAGAAAAACTAATAAAGTCTGAATAGAGATAAGATGGTTGCAAGAAAGAAAGCAAGGTACTTACGATACATTGCCCAAGAATGTGTTGAAACTTAAGCCATTTAATGCACTATGATACAAAAGTTTCCATTCCTCTAGCTCTTCTTGAGATAGAGCTCCTCCTATATGCCAAGCATATTCATCTCTTAGTAATATTACACTAGAATCAATATTCTCCAAATGCTGCAATTTAGGAACCTGAGATCCCAGTCTCCCTACACAAGAAAGTATCGATTAAAACTGGACCTCTGATATTAATTTTATCTCTATCATAGGAGACTGGAAAGGATTCAGCGTAACAACTACCTGGCCATGTATATAATTAATCTACAACTCAGCTTAATCTAAGTCAAGCCTTAATAATTAAGCATAATATAAAGACAAAAATAAGTTTTTCCCAATGAATCAGGCTTATCAAAGTTAAGCTGGGTGCAATAAAATCAGATCATCAAATTGAAATTAAGAGAACTGCATATTTTTGCTAAGTTCTGGGAATGCACAGCTAGACAAGGATACAAATTCAAAATTATACACATAAACCAGCACGCCTTGCAGTATATGTCTCATCTATTCCAATTCCAGTTATCAATGATGAACCTAATTGTGATGGTTTTGAGCTACCTGCGCTCATATGTAGACCATTGTCATCAAGAGCCATTCCAATTACAAACTGTTATTAAAATAGAATACATATATCATTAGATGGACAAAAATGCTTTAAAAGCCATTTCTTCTGAACACAAAACTTTAAGTTAAGCAGCATGTCCGTACTGCAATTGTTTGCATTAAACATAAAGTAGCTTTTCATACTTGTATGACATAATGTTTCCATTGATGATACCAGAATGTGAAAGATTACAGAATAAAAGGGCATAGATAAGCGAAGAAGCATAGAGAACCTGGGTCTGGTGGCACAAATAGGCTCGCAAGGAACTTCTTCACAGATGGTACAAGAGAACACCAGCTTTTGAAATCCTCAAAAGACATACTTTTATCATTACATCCGTCATGATCCTTTGAGAAACTTGCAGCATTCAGAAATGTGTCCACCATGTAGCAATTCGATCTTGATCCTGGTCCAGAACCTTTCAGGTGGAATATATGATCAAACATTGTGATTAGAACAGATTCTAGATCAGACCTGTCATTGAGAAGAAGCCACTTAAATTAGAAGGTCTCTAAAATGACAGAGTAGCTAGAAATTAAAACATTTTCAATCAATTAGATGGTAAAAGTAATTATAACATGAAACAAAAAATGTTCCTTCATTAGATTTCATGTGTTGGGAAATAAATGTTGACAAAACCAATTTTAATGGCTAGGAAAAAGTGAGTTGGTGAAGTAAAGAGAATATTGCAAGTGATCATAATCCTACCTTGTCAAAATTTCATCATTTGTAACATCCAACAATCGATAAATAAACTCCTCAATCTCATCATTTGTCCCTTTCTCATAAGTCCCCTACAAAAAATGAAACATATAACCAATAGGTTCTGCGAGCTCAATACAGAACAGCCATTAACATAGGATCCCCTTAGTTTGCTTTGTTCCTTGCCTTTTGATATTTGTTATTTCCTTCTTCAAAAGTTACTAAAGTGCAAAATCTTAGTATTTGATTTGAAAATGAACAAATAGTCAAAATGTAACACACAGAAAATATGGTAACCATTCCATATTGAAGCAAAACCATGCGTTTTGTCATTCACAATATGTTAAAATTTTAAAAGTTAATTATTTAACAACAGCTACGGGCGTTTAGCTTTTCACCTGGGGAAGTAAAACCTAAGTAACAAAAGCAACAATCAGATGAAGTTATAACCAACTACATTCGTTTTAAGCATTTGTATGAACCACTGATAACTAACAACAAAAATGCCGGATATAATAATAGAATCTAAAAAGGAGGAATTACTTTAGTGGTCACGAGGTCTTCGAAACTAAGCTTATCGTCTTTCCTTCCCTGTGTGGCTAAATCAAACATTCTGTCTCCGAGAGGACCTTTTAATCCAAAGTAAACCTACACCCATAATAACACTTCTTGTTTAAAATAAAAAAGAATCAATGGAAATCAAAACAAACATTCATAAACAAAAATGGGGTAGATCAGAAAAAGGAACAAAACCTGAAAGACAGAAGAAGATATATATTGACCATTGCTCTGTGACTGGGCAGCCAGGGAAGCGAACAGTGATTTGAGATCCTCCAGTTCCTTTGGTGTAAAAGATCTTAAACACAATTATTTTTATTAGTTCAATTATATCCACCATATCATAAGTAGTTTTTAATAAAAAATAAATAAAGGACAGAAGACAAAAAAAGAAACCTGGAAGCTGAAGTGAAACGAGGATTTGCAGGAGGTGACTGGCTGTTTCCCATTGCTCTTTTCTTGCTCTGCTTTACTTTGATAAATTTTCCGGTTAATGTTCGTTTCTTCCGTTTGCCTGTCTCCCCATTTGCTTATATTTAATGGGCCGAGGTTCGGTACAATACTCGATGTCCAAGTCCAAACTGATCGAATTTTTGTTGGATTGGAAACCAGCCCAAATTGCCATGATCGATATTGAAGAAGACATTTATGTTTATTTTTTTTTATTAATGTTTTCTTAACCAAAATATGCTTCGAGAGACAGTATTGAATCACTGTTACCTAGAGAAAATTTAGGGCTTAATTATTTTTATTTTTTCAAAAGGTGCAATGTATAATGACATTCAATGTCAAATGATGGGCAATATAATTTGTTTTATTGAATTCATGATTAAATATCATTTTCAAGAAAATATTTAATATTTTTTTCCAAGAAATGAAGTACCATTTTCCTTTCCTCAATACATATTTTTCAATGTTTCACAACATATAATTAAATATTTTTATTAAATCAAAATATCCATATATTAATAAACAATTTAGTGGTTTTTCTTTTTCTAAAAACAGGTATATATAACCATTAATGTCAACACTGCCAACTTTGGGATCAATCTTGCCTTCATTTTTGCCTGAAATTCAAATTTTGTGAAAGAGGGGTCAATCCCTCAAAGGGTGGGATCATAGCAAAAAAGGAAGGCAACATGGAATCACAATAAGGAATAAAGCTCAAGTGTTACGAAGTCAGAAAATATAAATGAAGAGAGTTCAAAGTTCAAGCTTAATTAACAGAGGAAAGATCAACTTAGAGCATATGAAAAATATAACTCTCACTTTTTATTGGAAGAAATAATAACCTAAAAAACTTTGAATAGCTCTCCTTAAGAAATCATAAGGCAAAAGTGAAGAGAATAGCATTCAAGTGGATTCCCAACATAGTCACCCAAACTTATATGTTCAAGAGTCATTTATAATCATTACCAAAGCATTATCAAGAAAACACAAAGACTATTGCAAGGAATAATTTGGCATTCTCCATTTTTGCAATCATTCAAGAAATTATCAACTCACAGAGAGATTTCCAATAAAAAAATATACACAGATCATAAATTTAAAGATACATCCATTCTCAACCATATTGTTATGAAATATGAAAGTTTTAATATCAAAGATATCGAAGCCATTGTTATTTAAAAAAACATAAGTAGGTGAAAAACAAATGTAGTTTTTCCTTTTGTGGAGCACCAGTTTATGATGGAAAGTGGAGTGGAGAGGAGGAAGGAAATTGTTGACGAAGAAAACATTCCATTGCTTCTTGATATCATCATATCTTATCTTGTCTTGCCTTTATCTCATCTTGTTGTGTTCTAAGTTGAGAGAGTGAGGTTTGGATTTCTATAATTCTTTCCAACAACCTATGGTCCATATGTCCCACGTGAGATGTGTTGCCATACATCCTTTCCATGAGAGACTTTAAGGCTTTTTAAGTGTCAAAAGATTGTTTACTATGTCCTTCTTGGAGCATATTCCTTTTGACTCATTTACCCTCATAATTAATGACATACCCTATCTTGCCCATTGCTATAGGAGGGTCAAACCTTGTATCTAGGTTTAAATATTCAAGCAACAGTAATGCCATTTCATAAAGAAGACACGTTCTAAAGCCAAGCACAATTTTCATCATGTTATCGAAGATGAATTTAACTAAGTTTACTCTAGTTTTATGTTTAATTCGGTATATAAACTACATGTCTTCCTTATCAAGGATAGAGTACTTACTATCCGAGTGTTTTCAAGTGTGAGACACCATTAGATGTAAGATCCTATCATACATAGATAATCTTGAAGCACTACTGACTTTGCTTTCACTATAGTTGGATAAGTATAAACATCATTTGCTATGGCTAATTCATTGATGTCTCCTTTAATGACATCTCCTTTATCTTCCATTCTTAATATAATTTAAAAAAAAAAATTGAAAAAGCTCTCAGGGCCAACTCCTTGTTAAAGTTTTATTTAAGATATGAAAAAGAAGTACAAAGGGATGGGAACATAAACCTTCCTTCTAAAATTACATAAGAAATAAGAGAGAAGACCTAATATAGGTACTACTTTCCTTGCATATTTTTTATGAATGCTTAAGAAAAGTAGTACTACTCTTTTACAATATACTAGGTAAGAAAAATAAATTAGGAGTACTACTCCTTTATAATTATTTAAATTTAATATATGGAAGATTTAATTTGTTTAATTTCAAAATACCTTTCAACTCTCTAGTAACTTCATGAAAAACTTTAAGACCCTGATGGGCATATTCACAATTTGACAAAAAAATCTATTGCTTGGTTACCCCTTCTATTTAAATGAGAAACTCTAGAAGAAAAGTTTTGTAAACATTTCCTTATAAATGCAAGTATATATCAAATATCATGGGAGCCTTTAATTCCTACCTTTGCTGTCAAGCCCAACTCTATAATATACTTGTCATGTCATTCATGTACTTGATAGCATGTCTGCATACTTGGATGTCTCGAAAAATCGTTAAAAATCGATATCGTACCTAGTGGTACAATTAAGTCGATTAAAACCTTGAACTATTTTGAATAGAGATTTTAGGGTATATTTGAGAGTTATTGAACCTTAGAATGTCTTAATATGGTGATTCGGAATTCGAAGATTAATTTGGAGTCAAATTAAGAATTTTCATAACGTAGGGGCAAAATGGTCATTTTGCCACCTGAGGGCAAAATGGGAATGTTGGACGAAATTTTTGACCAAGTTTGACTAATTGGAGCATGATTTGAATTTGAGAAATGAAAAATTTTAATTTCAACATTTTTTCGAACATAAGGGCAAAACAGTCATTTTACGTGTCCACGAGGACGTAATTGGAATTTTTAAAATTTTACACCACCATAACACTTGTCAAGCCAATGAATTTCACCTATTATTATTTTATACTTTGGATAATTAAGAGATTACATGTGGTGGTGAGAAAATGCTTAATTGTTAAGTTTTAACCATGGACCAATCACATGGTGACATATGTCAAGTTTTAATATTTTTATAATTTTCTTTATAAACTCAACATAAACTCTCCCATTTCACTCTTCATGGCCGGCCAAAGCAAAGAACAAAGAGAAAAGAATAGATACAAACCCTAAAGAGGAAAATTTAAGAGAAATTTGTTGAATTTCAAAGAACAAAGCAATCAAAGGTAATATTTTTCAATTTTAGCTTAAGATCTACCTTTCCCATGCTTTCTTTTTCATTTTCTATGGATGAAACACAAGTTTCCATGAGGGAATACCTGCAGGGCCGAACATAGGGAGAGAGGTTTTGATGATGGATTTTGCTAGATTTCATGATATCTTAGTGTTTTTAGTTGTTTGATGATGTTTGGCATGAAAAACAAGCAAGAAAATCACATACCCTTCAACAACCCTCTTTGGCCGAATTTTATAGGTGACTTGATGATGGATTTTGTTGCATTTTATGTTATTTATCTCGTAATTGATGATTTATGGTATCGGATATTGAAAACGGTTATCGAAAAGTATAGTTCCTTTAGTAAACGACTTGAACAATAATGAGAAAATCATAGTGAATGGACTTGGATTTGATTCTTAATGATATAGATGGATTTATTGGACTGTGTTAATACTGATTAACACGTTCGTTCAGAATTGGAATGAATTTCGGTTACGATGAATTAAGTCACAATCAAACTCATTGAGGTACTTTGGTGTATTCAGAATATTGAAAGTGTAATGAATATATTTGAAGTTGAATCGGATATTTTGGTTAATTCAACAGTGTATAGTTCGAGTTAGGTTGAATACAAATTCAGTCCGATCATAATTGAACCCACGTAGAACATCGTCTTTAAGTGATTATTCGAACAATTCTCATCCAATTTCATGCATTCATATAAAGCCTGAAATAGTTTTATAACAGTTTGGCACAAATATATTGAATTACGTGTCGTGTATTATGTATAGGTGGTGAGCCCTCTGATAAGGGTAAAGATATCGTACCAAATGACCAAGAATAGGAGTACTCCAAACTCTCGCTATTGTGAGTAATTAGACGATCATCTTAACTATATAAAGTAGTTTATACTCGTTTTTATGTTTTAAAGAATAATGAGTTTAAATTGTAAATTATTATGTTTTAAAATTGAAGTGTTGGTTAAACGAAATGAGATTTATAACTTGTTTTGAAATCGAATACTGATTTTGGAAATTGAGTAAGTGGAGACTATATACTTATGTTATCTATATATATATATATATATATGGTTTGAATTGATGGCTTATGATAATGTGATGGCATGAATGACTGGATTTGTGGTTTGTGGATTATATGAACTGTTTTGTTTCACCTTGACAGGTTGGGTAATATCATATTAGCCATGTCATGTTGTCGAAATGTTTATTGATTTGGTGGGTTATTTGATTAGCTTACTGTAGTGGGTGGGTTTCTGTGGACCAGCCTATTAAAGAGGCACAGTAAACCCTGTTATATTTTACCTTAGTAGGAGAGGCGCGAAGGGTATCTCCCGCGAAGGGTATCTCCTAAGGTAAGTTTAGAGTTCACTTCACACCGAACCACCATGTGAGGATAAAACTCAGCCAACTCTAAGGAATGGCTATATTTTAAAAGTAAAAACATGTTTTATGGGTATATGTCGTTTTAACATTCTTGGCGAACTCAATTGGATGCCCAGGCCAAGGTGTCTCCAAGTATGAGTTTTGTCACAAGCCAAGTTTTTAAGAGAATCATAAGCCTTGTTGATTATTTTGATGAAATGTAATTGTTTTATATGAATTGAAATGAGTTTTAAATGTTATGAATCATATTATGATGGGATGATTTAACTGTCTCCATTTACTCGGCTTTAAATGTTGTAGATGAACCTTGCTTACTCACTGGGTTTATAAAAACTCACCCCTTCTTTTTACCCATTTTAGGCTCAGGACAATCTGTAGATAGTCGATTTTGTCGAGGGTTACTTTTGGATTGCATCCTTAGAAATTAAAGGTCTACAATCTTGTATATTTTTGGTTATATTGGGGCCCACATGTCATTGTAGAATATTTTTGAATACCTGGTTTAGTGTGCTATTATATATATGAATTTATTTTGCTCTCACGCTACAAAAATTGTTTATGCAGGATTCTATAAATATTATTTTATAAGAAAATAAAATATTTTATTTAATATTTTTATTTAGTTTGATTAGCCATAATTTCATTTTAAATGGATGATTTAGATTACTAAAATTATTTTTAGATAAGAAATGTATATTTTTCGATCGTATGCTGTATTTTCACCAGGTTTCAAAATTTTTGGGTAAAAATGACCAAAATACCCCTGTGTGGCAGAAATTACTTTTTGTTTGTTTTGATTTAAAAATAGTTTATATTCTCTTAAAACATTATATTTAGTAACTGTTGCTCACAGGGGAGACGTAAAATTGATGCAAGAGCCTTGCAAGGTTTTGGTTGACATACCGGGTAATGAATGTCTATCGAGACATCACGACTGTTGTCACGGGCTCGAAGGGAGTACCGGGTCGTGACATTTGCCTTGTGCACAACAACCATAGCATCCATTTCTATCCTGAGTTTAGAGAAATTATAATCTTGACATAACAACAATCATTTTTGTAAGGCAAGTAATTCGGCTATTAGAGAGTTACAAGAACCAAAGTTTTCAGAAAAATCGAATAAAAGCGTACTTGTGTGGTCTCGAACTATTCCTCCCCCACAACATGATGATGTTGAAGTTTAGAACTACATCTACATTTATCTTGATTTCATCAAGGCTTGGACTCAATAGTTGCAAGTAAAGGAATGTTTACAATGAATTATTTTTCTGAGACATATGTAGTAAACCTATCATTATAGACAACTTCTTTAGCATTGAGATCTTTGAACTTATTAGTTGCATTGATATAAAATACTCTAACAAGATTTTCACATGTTCCTCTATTATTGCTAAGATATCTATACCGTCATAATTCTTTGAAAGTATTAATGTAGGGGAATTTTAAAGAGGTAAGGAAGTTAAAGACAATTACTCTTCCTAATTAGACTTTTCTATGAGAAAAATCAAATGTGTAGCAATGAAAAAGCTCTAGACTATTGAAATTACGACCAAAAGTTGACTCCATGCGTGTATGAGAGAATGAGGTGGAAGCTTGAGTGTTTTAACTCTTTAGAGCCATTTGAGAGTGTGTAAACTCAGAGTTTTAATAGACATGGCAATTTGTGTATTGTCTTAATGGTATCGTGTAAACATAAGATATTAACATTTATTTAGGTAAATACAAACACGACACGGTTAATTAATCGTGTCAAGATTTTAAATACATGTCACGACCCGGAACCTCCCTCGGGCCCATGACAATCCCCGCGACGTCCCAATTGACACTCATTACCCGGAATGCCAACCGGAACCCTGCAAGGCTTACATATCAGATTCTTTCCTTTCCTGTGAGCAATCGTTTTTAAACATTCCATTTTAAACAATTTCCAATAGTTTCCTGCTCAAGTAAATCAAAAGACAAAAATATTTTAAAAGGATTTATAGATAAATATCAATATTCAAAATATTGATTAAAATATAGCATTTTTTATATATAAAATAATATTTATAGAAATACGTGTTAGAAATCTTTTATAACGTGTAAGTAAAATAAATTCACACATACAAAAATTTACAAAGTTATAATGTACAATAATGATTACAAAGACAAGTGGCCCAAAATACACCCAATGTTGGTGTCAAACACTGTTCTATAAAATAATTACGACGTCGTTTACATGCTCAATAGAATGTTTATAGATTTAGAAAGTTCGAGGAATCGTTAAAAGACGATATTACCCCTAATGGTACCATTGAGTCGATTAAGCCTCGAACTAGTTCAAATAGGAATTTAAGGTGAAATTAAGAGTTTCACAGTTCATGGATGACTCAAAATGGTAATTCGGAGTTCGAGGATCAATTTGGAGTCAAATCGAAATTTTCACTATCTAGGAGTAAAATGGTCATTTGCCACTTGGGGACAAAATGAGAATTTTTAGAAAAGATTTTTTTGGTCCATTTGACTTATTGGAGTATGATTTGAAGTTTAGAAGTGAAAATTTTTAATTCCGGTATAATTTAGAGTATAAGGGTGAAATGGTAATTTTGCCACTCCGGGGGCAAATCGGTAAATTTTTACCCCCGACACTTGTCAAGACCAAGGGATTTTATTCATCATGAAAATGGATAAACATGAGAAATGTGTGGTGGAGAATTAAAGAATTAAAAGTCAAATATTTAAAATTTGAGCCAGTAAGGAAATGCCATGTGTCATGTTTTTATTATTTTATTATTTCTTTATAAAAAGGCAAAAAATCAGCCCATTTCTCCCATAGTGATCAGCCAAACCAGAAGAGAAGAGAAGCCAAGGAAGAACAAACCCTAGGTGGGAAAAATCAAAGAGAAAGTGTTGGAATTCAAGGATTTAATCAAGCAAAGGTAAAATTTCTTTGATTTTGCTAGTGATTTACCTTACCCATGCATTTTTCCTTAATTTCCATGGTTAAATTACATGTTTTCATGATGAAATTATGGCTGGTCAAAATGGGTATGGAGAGAGAAAGATGTTGGAATTGTTTGATTTTGAGTTATGTTGGTGTTTAGAGTTAGTTAAACATGTTTAGAAACGAAACAACAAGAAAAGAATCCATTTTCCCCATGAACCTTCAATGGCCGAAAGTTCCAAGAAGAAAAGTGAAGATAAATTTGCCTAATTGTGTGTTAATTAGTTGTGCTTGGTGAATTGAGGGATTGGAAAAGAAATGGAGAAAGTTGGAGTGAAATTGGACGCATTGGCCAATTTATTGGATGAAAAATTGACTTAGGTCAATACCGGGTCTAGATGGCTACCTGTGCATTTTTCATTTCATATCATGCATATATATCGAGCCTGAAATAGCTTATGACTGTTAGACATAATTTAATTGAAATATGTGCCATAGATTATGATTAGGTGGTGAGCCATTAGATACGGGTAAAGGACTGTACCCGCGAACTGAAAATAGGAGTATATCGACTCTTAGAACAGTGAGTAAACTTACTATCGTCTTAATTATCTAGAGTAGATTTATTTAATTATGTGATTTTATGGAAAAATGGTTTAATTGGAAAATTATTGTGTTTTATGGGAAAATGAGATTTTATAAAATAATTTTATAAAATTTTTAAAAATTTAATAATGATTTCAAAAATAGAGTAATTGGAGACCTATACTATGATTGTGTTGTTTATCCATGATTTTCATTAAATGGCTTACAATAAATGTGGGTATGACTGATTATTTTTATGATTTTAAGAATATGTGAACTGCTTTGATTTGCATTGAATGTGTTAAGTGAGTCATGTCATACTATTGTGATTTTATTGGTTGGTGGATAATAAAGTGGGCACTGTAGTGACGGGGGTTCCGTGGGCCAGCCTAATTAGAGGGGCACGGTTCCCAATTATTGAGCTTACCTTGATTGGAGAGGCGCGTAGAATAACTCCCGAGGTAGGATTTATGGGCACTGCAGTGACGAGGGTTCCGTGGGCCAGCCTAATTAGAGGGGCACGGTTCTCAATTATTGAGCTTACCTCGATTGGAGAGGCGCGTAGGATAACTCCCGAGGTAGAATTTGAGTACACTTCACGCTAGCCACCACGTGAAATTAAGACTCAGCCAACGTCAAGGAACGACTGTGTTGTCAGAGGTGAAATGTGTTTGTGTGTGTGACAATAAACAGCCTTGGCAGTCTCGGTAAGATGCCTTCGCAGGGTATCCCCGAGAATGGATTTTTGGCAAGGGCCAAGTTTTTGAAAAGTGCATAAGCCATGTTGAGTAATTGGATGAAATCCAATTATTTATATGGGTTGGGATGAATTATTTTAATTGTCTCCTATTACTCGGCTTTAGATTATTTGGATGATGTCTGTCTACTCACTGGGATTTTATAATCGCACCTCTTCTTCCTATCCATTTTTCAGGCTTAGGATAATTTGTTGATAGTTGATTAAAACGAGAATTAATCTCAGAGTTGCATCTTAGAAAGTAAGGGTTCGTAACCCTACATTTTCTTAGTCAGTTGAGGGCCCACGTGTCACTGTAAAAGAAATTTTATTCTTCAGTTATTTAATTTAAAATATGTATGAATATATTTAGCTTTTACACCATGTTTTTGGCGAGTTTTGGTATTTTCGAAGAAAAATGACGAAAATGCCCCTGTGAGCCAGAAAGTAATATTTTATTGTTTTGATTTGGAAATGACTTATGATTTTTTTTGAAATGTGAGATTTAATAACTATCGCTCACTGGGGAGATGTAGAAGCTGATGCTAAGCCTTGCGGGGTTTCGATCGGCATTCGGGGTAATGAGTGCCTATCGGGACGTCGCGGTGGTTGTCACGGGCTCGATGGGAGTTCCGGGTCGTAACAGTTGGTGCTAGAAACCTACTGTCTGTGTGGTAGAGATGTCAACTATAATTCTCTACCAAATAGGGTATTTACAAGCTACCACATACCTGAAATGTTTGAAAATGAGGTGGGTGAGATTTTGCAATCCCAATGAGTAAACAGACATTATCATAAATATCTAAAGGCGAGTAAAATTGAGGCAAGTTTAAACAACAAATTATGAACCATTTCATAATGTTTTCAATTTATTTCTTAAACCATAAAATATTTGTAATTTACCAAAACAGTTGTTAAGGCTTATGTCTTTTATTAAAAATAAGGCTCAAGCCAAAACTAATCCTCGGGGATACCTTGTGAAATACCCCATACTTTGATATGGTGATAAATAAAATTGATTGAATGCAAATTGAGGTCAATTAAAATGTTTAGAAGTGATAAAAGACGAAAAGAGTAGTTTAGGATAAAATATTTCGCAAGTGAGAAAATAATAATAAAATAATAATAATTTTATCGAAAGAGAATTGGTGAGATAAAAGGCGATTCGAAAGTCAAGTGAGACATAATAAGGTATTTCAGGTACCAAGGAGACAAGATAAAATTTTTAAAATATTAATATTTAGTCGGATGTCGAAATCAGTCATGAACAAAGATCATATGGTTGATCCAAGTGGGGGAGAAGATGACAAGCCCGACTCTATAAAAATATTTGTCATGACATACATGTGATGGATAGCATGTTTGCATGCTAAAAGAGTCCCGAAAAAAAAAATTACAAAAGTCGGTGTTGTATCTAAAGGTACAACAAAATTGAGTTAAACCTCGAACTAAATCAAATAGAGAATTTATGATGAAATTAAGAATTTTAAAGTCCCAGAATGGTTTAATATGGTGATTCGGAGTTCAAAGATGAATTTGGAGTCAAACCAAAATTTTCGTTATCTAGGGGTAAAATGGTCATTTGCCACCTGAGGACAAAATGGAAATTTTTAGAAAAGATTTTTGGCCCTATTTGACTTATTGGAGTAAGATTCGAAGTTTAGAAGTGAAAAATTTTAATTTCAGTATAATTTGGAGTAAAAGGGTAAAAGGGTAAAATGGTAATTTTACCATCTGGAATCGAAAATTTAATTTTTGAAAGGATTTTGATCAAATTTAATTATTTGGAGTGTGAAATGAGTATGAGGAGTGCAAATTATGCATTATGACAAATTTTCAATTTTTGGGGCAAAAATGTAATTTTTGAAAAGTTCAGGGGCAAAAGTGTAATTTTGAAGAATTTGCTCCACCAAAACTTTGGAAAAATCTGGAAATTTCACTTAAGACTTGGATAAGTCAAAGGGAATGCATGGTGGAAAAATTAGGACAAGTGGATGGCTAGAAAAAAAAATGAATTAATAAAATATTCAAAATATGAATAAAATAATATTATTTCATTAAACAATAAAAAGGCATAAAAAAATCAGCCCACCCATTCTTCTTCTTCAACATTCGGCCAAGCAAGAAACAAGAGAGAGAAAGGAGAAAATAAAACCCTAGCCAAGAAATTTAAAGGGAAAATAGGTGGAAATTCAAAAATCAAGTGAAAAAAGGTAACATTTCTTAAATTTGTCTTGTGCTTTACCTTTCCCATGCATTTCCCATCATTTTCCATGGTTGAATCATGTGATTTGAAGATGATTTCAATTCTGGTCATATGGGTTTAGAGAGAGAAAGTTGTTAGATAAATTTGATTTTGAGCTATGTTAGTGTTTAGTGTTAGTGTAGCATGTTTATGAGTAAAACAACAAGAAAAATATTTATCTTCTCCATGAATTTCCCTAGGCCGAATCTAGCCAATAGTATGTGAGGATGAGGTTGACTTTATTTTAAGAGAATTGGGTGGAAAAATGATGAATTATGAGGTTGGAAATTAAATAGGAATTTTCGGTGCAATAAATTGAAATTTTTACCCACTAGGGGTAAAAGCGTAATTTATAGTCCGAACTGATAAATTGGACCAAATTCACAGTCATTGAGGTATTGTGGATATAATTGGATAATTGAAATTGAAATGGATGGAATTGGAGTCGAATTGGGGATTTTAGGACTTTACACCGTGTATAGGCGAGTTAGGTCGGACACCGCAATTAAACGATTGTTTAAACATTTCAAATCCTATCTAGTGCATACGCATGGATAAGAGCCTAAAATAATTTATGATAAATTGACACAATTTATTGAATTTTGTGTCATAGATTATGGATAGGTGGTGAGTCAATTGTTTCGGGTAAGAGACTGCACCCGAGGGCGAAAGATAGGAGTATTTCTACTCCTAATACTGTGAGTAAACTTATTATCGTCTTAATTATCTAGAGTAGTTTTATACAACTGTGTGATTTTATGAAAAATGGGTTTAAATGGTAAATTGCTATGTTTTAAGAGAAATTGTAATTTTATAAAATGATTTTATAAATTTTCTAGAAAATCGAATATTGGTTTTGAAAATAGAGTAATTGGAGACTGCTAGTTTGTGTTTCAAATTTATGGTTTTGAATTGAATGGCTTATGATAATAAATGAGCATGAATGTCTAAACTGATTTTGGTGTTAAAATTATTTATACTGTGTTTTCAGCCTTGAGAGGCTAGATTACGATAAATTGTCATGTCATGCTAGAATGAATTTTATTAAATTGGTGGAGTATATATTAATTATTTACTGCAGAGGGGGTTCCGTGGACCAGCCTATTAGAGGGGCACGGTAAACTCCATTATATTATTACCTCGAACGGAGAGGGGCGTAGGGTATCTCCTGGGGTAAAGCTTAGGGTTCACTTCACGCCAAACCACCACGTGAAGGGGAACTCAGCCAACGCCAAGGAATGGCTGTATTTTTCTCAAACTAAAAATATATTTTAAGTGTATACAAAATTTTAACAGCCTTGGCGGACTCGGTTGGATGCCCTGCGCAAGGTATCACCGAGTATGAGTTTTGGCACGAGCCAAAGTTTTAAGAAATTCATAAGCCAAGTTGATTACTCGATTTATATGGATTTATTTTATTTGGTTGAAATGAACTGAAAGGTAATGAAATTACAGTATGATGACTTATTTTAATTGTCTCCATTTACTCGGCTTTAGATGCTTTAGATGGTATCTGTTTACTCACTGGGATTATAAAATCTCACCCCTTATTCCTATACATTTTTCAGGCTCAGGACAGTTTGTAGATAGTCGAGTAAGACAAGAACTAAGCTCGGAACTGCATTATAGAAAGTAAGAGTTCACAGTCTTACATCCTCTTGGTCAATTGGAGCCCACGTGTCATTGCAGATCAAAACTTATATTTTGGTTATCTGTATTTCTATTCATACAATTTTTACTTTACTTTCATGTGCGAAAAATTATTTACGAATATTTTTATAAAAATTTATTTTATGAGAAAATAGAATATTTTATTTATTATTTTTGAATAGTACTAGTTGTCAACAATTTGCTGTCAAATGAACATTTTAGATACTTAATTGTTTTTAAATCATTAAATATATATTTTCTGCTTACCTACTACATTTTTAGCAAGTTTTGAGATTTTTGACGAAAAATTACGAAAATACCCCTGTGAGCCAGAAAATAATATTTTATTGTTCTTATTTAAAAATGACTTAAGATTTTTTTGAAATGCGAGATTTAATAACTGTTGCTCACCGGGGAGATGCGGAAGTTGATGCTAAGCCTTGCGGGGTTTCAACCGACATTCGGGGTGAAGAATGTCTGTCGAGGCCTCGCGGCGGTTGTCACGGGCCCGATAGGGAGTTCCGGGTCGTGACACCTTGGCCGAGGCATCTAACCGAGTCTGCCAAGGTTTTTATAACATTTATATGTGAAACACATTTTTATTTTTAAAACAAGCCGTTCCTTGGCGTTGGCCGAGTTACACATTCACGTAGAGGTTCGACGTGGAGTGAGCTCTAATACTACCCCAGGAGTTACCCTCATCGCCTCTACAACCGGAGTAACTATATAACCGGGTTTACCGTGCCCCTCTAATAGGCAGTCCACGAAAACCTGTCACTGCAGTGACTAACCCACCAATTTTAATAAATTTCGACAGTATAACGTGGATTTTATTTATTTATCCAGCCTGTATAGTAAAAACAACTTATATAAATTTTTCAATGTACTTACAAAATATAGCCACATATACTTATATCTCATAAGTCATTCATAGGAAAATATATAATTTTCAGGACAATTAAAAGCCTCCAATTACTCAATTTCATAATCAATACAATATTTTTTTTTGTCACATTTATTTCTAAAACATCAAAAATCCTGTTTTAATCTCATTTTCGTTTCATAAAATACATAAAGAGCATTTTTAAAATAAACTCTAGATAATTCACAATAATAATAGGTTTACTCACCGTTTGTACAAATTAAAAGCTTTCTAGGTGCCCTGATAACTACTCGTCGGGTACGATTTTCTTACCTTTACCGGAAGGCTCTTCTCCTAGACACATTGTAAAAATTTACTCAATTCATCACATTAATGCTAAATAACTATATATTTGACTTAAATCCTATACTAATGTATGGTATGAAATGCAATAGCCAAAAATGGCTTAAACGCGGCATTAACCTATTTTTGACACTTTACCCGATAAATTACTAACACGCTCCATTTTAGCTCTAAATCGTCCCATTCTCTCTCCAATATTTCTAACCATTAAATATCAGCCAATAACCTTCTAAAATCACCAAAATCAGTTCACTTTCCTCCTTGGAAAATTCAGCTAAAAATGGGACATTAACTCGGTAAATTTTCTACTTTGTTTTTCTATCACATTTAACCATTTTTCATCATTTTCTCTTCATTTCTCTTAGAATAAAAATCAGATCATCATCATTGTACCTCATTGCAGATTCATAGGAAAATATATAATTTTCAGGACAATTAAAAGCCTCCAATTACTCAATTTCATAATCAATACAATATTTTTTTTGTCACATTTATTTCTAAAACATCAAAAATCCTGTTTTAATCTCATTTTCGTTTCATACAATACATAAAGAGCATTTTTAAAATAAACTCTAGATAATTCACAATAATAATAGGTTTACTCACCGTTTGTACAAATTAAAAGCTTTCTAGGTGCCCTGATAATTACTCGTCGGGTACGATTTTCTTACCTTTACCGGAAGGCTCTCCTCCTAGACACATTGTAAAAATTTACTCAATTCATCACATTAATGCTAAATAACTATATATTTGACTTAAATCCTATACTAATGTATGGTATGAAATGCAATAGCCAAAAATGGCTTAAACGCGACATTAACCTATTTTTGACACTTTACCCGATAAATTGCTAACACGCTCCATTTTAGCTCTAAATCGTCCCATTCTCTCTCCAATATTTCTAACCATTAAATATCAGCCAATAACCTTCTAAAATCACCAAAATCAGTTCACTTTCCTCCTTGGAAAATTCAGCTAAAAATGGGACATTAACTAGGTAAATTTTCTACTTTGTTTTTCTATCACATTTAACCATTTTTCATCATTTTCTCTTCATTTCTCTTAGAATAAAAATCAGATCATCATCATTGTACCTCATTGCAGATTCATAGGAAAATATATAATTTTCAGGACAATTAAAAGCCTCCAATTACTCAATTTCATAATCAATACAATATTTTTTTGTCACATTTATTTCTAAAACATCAAAAATCCTGTTTTAATCTCATTTTCGTTTCATAAAATACATAAAGAGCATTTTTAAAATAAACTCTAGATAATTCACAATAATAATAGGTTTACTCACCGTTTGTACAAATTAAAAGCTTTCTAGGTGCCCTGATAACTACTCGTCTGGTACGATTTTCTTACCTTTACTGGAAGGCTCTCCTCCTAGACACATTGTAAAAATTTACTCAATTCATCACATTAATGCTAAATAACTATATATTTGACTTAAATCCTATACTAATGTATGGTATGAAATGCAATAGCCAAAAATGGCTTAAACGCGGCATTAACCTATTTTTGACACTTTACCCGATAAATTGCTAACACGCTCCATTTTAGCTCTAAATCGTCTCATTTTCTCTCCAATATTTCTAACCATTAAATATCAGCCAATAACCTTCTAAAATCACCAAAATCAGTTCACTTTCCTCCTTGGAAAATTCAGCTAAAAATGGGACATTAACTCAGTAAATTTTCTACTTTGTTTTTCTATCACATTTAACCATTTTTCATCATTTTCTCTTCATTTCTCTTAGAATAAAAATCAAATCATCATCATTGTACCTCATTGCAGATTCATAGGAAAACATATAATTTTAAGGACAATTAAAAGCCTCCAATTACTCAATTTCATAATCAATACAATATTTTTTTTGTCACATTTATTTCTAAAACATCAAAAATCCTGTTTTAATCTCATTTTCGTTTCATACAATACATAAAGAGCATTTTTAAAATAAACTCTAGATAATTCACAATAATAATAGGTTTACTCACCGTTTGTACAAATTAAAAGCTTTCTAGGTGCCCTGATAATTACTCGTCGGGTACGATTTTCTTACCTTTACCGGAAGGCTCTCCTCCTAGACACATTGTAAAAATTTACTCAATTCATCACATTAATGCTAAATAACTATATATTTGACTTAAATCCTATACTAATGTATGGTATGAAATGCAATAGCCAAAAATGGCTTAAAATCGGCATTAACCTATTTTTGACACTTTACCCGATAAATTGCTAACACGCTCTATTTTAGCTCTAAATCGTTCCATTCTCTCTCCAATATTTCTAACCATTAAATATCAGCCAATAACCTTCTAAAATTACCAAAATCAGTTCACTTTCCTCCTTGGAAAATTCAGCTAAAAATGGAACATTAACTAGGTAAATTTTCTACTTTGTTTTTCTATCACATTTAACCATTTTTCATCATTTTCTCTTCATTTCTCTTAGAATAAAAATCAGATCATCATCATTGTACCTCATTGCAGATTCATAGGAAAATATATAATTTTCAGGACAATTAAAAGCCTCCAATTACTCAATTTCATAATCAATACAATATTTTTTTGTCACATTTATTTCTAAAACATCAAAAATCCTGTTTTAATCTCATTTTCGTTTCATAAAATACATAAAGAGCATTTTTAAAATAAACTCTAGATAATTCACAATAATAATAGGTTTACTCACCGTTTGTACAAATTAAAAGCTTTCTAGGTGCCCTGATAACTACTCGTCGGGTACGATTTTCTTACCTTTATCGGAAGTCTCTCCTCCTAGACACATTGTAAAAATTTACTCAATTCATCACATTAATGCTAAATAACTATATATTTGACTTAAATCCTATACTAATGTATGGTATGAAATGCAATAGCCAAAAATGGCTTAAACGCGGCATTAACCTATTTTTGACACTTTACCCGATAAATTGCTAACACGCTCCATTTTAGCTCTAAATCGTCCCATTCTCTCTCCAATATTTCTAACCATTAAATATCAGCCAATAACCTTCTAAAATCACCAAAATCAGTTCACTTTCCTCCTTGGAAAATTCAGCTAAAAATGGGACATTAACTCGGTAAATTTTCTACTTTGTTTTTCTATCACATTTAACCATTTTTCATCATTTTCTCTTCATTTCTCTTAGAATAAAAATCAGATCATCGTCATTGTACCTCATTGCAGATTCATAGGAAAATATATAATTTTCAGGACAATTAAAAGCCTCCAATTACTCAATTTCATAATCAATACAATATTTTTTTTGTCACATTTATTTCTAAAACATCAAAAATCCTGTTTTAATCTCATTTTCGTTTCATACAATACATAAAGAGCATTTTTAAAGTAAACTCTAGATAATTCACAATAATAATAGGTTTTCTCACCGTTTGTACAAATTAAAAGCTTTCTAGGTGCCCTGATAACTACTCGTCGGGTACGATTTTCTTACCTTTATCGGAAGGCTCTCCTCCTAGACACATTGTAAAAATTTACTCAATTCATCACATTAATGCTAAATAACTATATATTTGACTTAAATCCTATACTAATGTATGGTATGAAATGCAATAGCCAAAAATGGCTTAAACGCGGTATTAACCTATTTTTGACACTTTACCCGATAAATTGCTAACACGCTCCATTTTAGCTCTAAATCGTCCCATTCTCTCTCCAATATTTCTAACCATTAAATATCAGCCAATAACCTTCTAAAATCACCAAAATCAGTTCACTTTCCTCCTTGGAAAATTCAGCTAAAAATGGGACATTAACTCGTTAAATTTTCTACTTTGTTTTTCTATCACATTTAACCATTTTTCATCATTTTCTCTTCATTTCTCTTAGAATAAAAATCAGATCATCATCATTGTACCTCATTGCAGATTCGGCCAAGGGTGGGTATTGTGAAAATTTAATGCTTTCTTGCCCAATTTAATTTCTAAACACATTTAACTAACTAAAACTACCAATTTAACTAAAAATCAAAACCTAAAAATTTCAAAATCTCTCCCCCAGAATTTCGTCCAGCCCTTGATGTCACTTTTAGATCTCTCTCCTCAAGTATGCTAAATGGAAACAAAGGCATAGGAAAGGTAGAAATCAAGCTAAAGTCGAAAAATCTTACCGTTAGACGCGTAAACGGGCGAAAAACGTAAATTCCCTTTGAATTTTCTTGTTTCTCTTTGGTTTTTCTTTTTTTCTTCCTTTCCTCTCTATTTTCTCTCTTGTTCTCCCTTATGGCCGCCCAGCACTTAAAATGGGATTTAAATGGGCTGACTTTTCATTAAAATAATATTATATCATTAAAAAAGCCACGTGTCATTTTCCCATTGGCCCATTTTTAAAATTTCATCCATTTGTTTCCAAATTTTCACCATACACTTGTCCCACATATCCATAGCTTAAAAAAATTCTCAGACTTATCCAAAGTCTCAGTGGAGTAATTTTTGAAATTTACACTTTTGCCCCCGTAAAAGTCAAAAATTATATTTTTGCCTCAAAAATTGAAAGATTGCCCATAGACATATTTTTCATCCCTTATACTCATACCATTCTCCAATTTGTCAAATGTGATCTAAATTCTCTCAAAATCTCAAATTTTGTCCACTGGTGGAAAAATTACGATTTTGCCCCTGAACATCAAAATTTTTAATTTTTTTTCCAAATGAACCCTCGAACTCCGAACAATTATTTTTTGTCATTCCTTGACTATAAAATGTTAAATTTCATCCTACGATTCCTATTTGAACTAGTTCGAGGTTAAATCAATTCAAGTGTACCATTAGGTACAATACTGGGTTTTGTCTATTCTTAGGGACTTTCCTAGCATAATAACATGCTACTCAGTGCATGTATGTTATGACATGTATTTATAGGGTCAGGTTTTACAATACATATACGGATCTGTTTAATAACTATGTAGCATAACACAACTAATATGTATATTAAACGTATGGTATTAAATTTTATAAGACATGATACAATTAAAACGATTATACGATTTATAATATTTTACATAGTTAATATGACTGATACGATTAATACACGATTTATATGATTAATATGATTAAAATACAATTAAAATTATTTAATTAAAATACATGCAATTATAATATACTTCTATTATACAAATTTATCACTAAAATAAAAAATATAAAAATATTTATCAAATATTATAAAATTTAGCATCACTAAATCCATAATCACCATCCACAATCATAAACCATAATAAACTAAACCATAATTATTTAATATCAATCATAATTAAATACACCACCATATAAATAATACTTAACCATATCAACCATAGCACAAAAAAATTCAATGGTTAATAACTATACACCATAACTATATCAAGCCATATCAACCTTAATATAAAGAAAAATTCAAAAGTTGATAACTATACACTATAACCATATCAAGCCATATAAATCTTAACACAAAAAAATTTAAAGGTTGATAATTATACGCTATAACTATATCTACCATAACTCAAAAAAAATTCAAAGGTTGATAAACCATACACCATAACACAAAAAATTAAAAAAAAAAAAAGTTGATAACCATATCCCATGATCAACCATAACACCAACAAAAATTGAAGACATCTTTCCTTGCCACTGCCACATTCGTACCCCCACAACCTATTTATGTAATAACAATATATCAATAAAATTGGATCAAAATAAAAAATGTGAACAAAATTTAAGATTTAATTTAAACACTACTAACCTTAATCATGATCTTTCAAATTCGATAGCATAAAAACATTGTGCTAATGTAACACCTTCTTTGTTGAAAGTCATGTTCATGATATCCTCAATAATCTCATTTAAGCCCATGTCTGTAAATTCTACAAAATAAAAAAAATGTATTAAATTATTAATCCATGAACAATATTCCTACTTGAAACTTTGAAAGTGATTGTAACTATAGGAGTACTAGTTAGTTTTAATCCATGAACAATAAAATTGAAAAGGTCTACTACCACAAAAGATCCACTAACACATGTACAAATCCCAAGGAAAGTTGAATTGTAATCATAATTATGATAAAGATGAAGTAAAGTAAACAATCATTAAACCCAATAAATAATGTGTCTTTACTAATTTCCCAAAGAGCCAATCTTTGTAACGAACAATTGCCTCCACAAGATTTGATTTGAGTAAACTTCGATATTGGTCAAGAACTTTATCACTAATACTGAAAGCATATTTAAAAGTCACAATGGATACAAGAATGATCAATATATTTTGAGCCATCATAGCAAGCTCTAGATACTGAGGCTGATTGGGCCTCTAACATTGCAAAATATCTAAGTCTTGTCTCCTTTCAATCCTTCGTTTATGAAATATAGGTCCAATTGAGATTTGCAAGGCAGCCCTAAACAAGATGTTTCATAATTGTCAAATTCCTAATTAAGAAAAACAAAACAAATTAAATATATTAAAATAACTTGAGACAAATAATAATAGAACAAAAAGTCATATTAGAAAACAAGTTCTTATAATAAAACAATAAAAGATATTAAATTTGAAAAAAAATTAAATTTCAAAAACAAAAGAATTGCCTAAAAACATCACTTGTTCCCATTCTACGCCTTCCCTTCTCAAAAGTTTGGTTATCGAAAACTTTAGAAAATGAGGATAAAGTAATATTGGTAACATATTCATTGTAGAGAGAAAATAATCTTGGCAACATATTCATTGTAGAGAGAAAATAAACTATCTTTAATATTTTTAAATTCCATTAAGTCATTCGCATAAAGTTTCTTGTAAGACCAATCCACAAAATGAAACTTGTAATGAGGATCAAATATCACAACTATAGCTAGAATCACATTTAATTTAGACCAACACTTGTCAAACTTAGCAAACATTCTAGTAGCCATGCCTTTCATATATGAATCCTCCCTATTCATGTGTTCTTGTAAAGCTAACTGTGCCTTGAATACTTAAGGGAAATACAAATTGGCTACAGGGTACTTTGTTATAGAAAACACACAAGTAACATCATAAAACAAAAAAACACCCAACAACTTGCTCAATTTCTCAACTTTATCCACTCATCTCTAGATGAACAGCTCTTATACTATGAATTACTAATTTCTAAATGAGAAAAGCAAGCAAAAATAAAGGGTATTTTGAAGCATGAGATATGTGGAATTCCACCTAGTTGGAATATCTTGTTTCAAACTTTTTTTTTTTTCGGATTCAAACGAACTATGTTCACACATTCTAGAAATTTTTGTTTCCTTACTTGAAACCTTTTCACATAGTTAATACTTATCTAAATTTTTGGATAGCATCATCACTTTTTTCAAACCCTCTTGCATAATCAAATTAAGAATATGAGCACAACATCTAAGATGAAAAAAATTATCATTTCCTACAAGTATTTTTCCTAAATTTAATTACCTTTTCAACAAATCAAACAAGTATTGTTAGCAGAAATATTATTTAATGTAACACAAAACAATTTACTATCAATTCCCCATTCAACTAACAATCCATACACTTTGTCACTCAATTCAACATCATAGTGTGGAGGTAACATAAAAGAAAAACTTAAGATTCTTTTTGGTAAAACTCAATTTTTATCCACAAAGTGAGCAGTTAGACATATGTACCCATCACTAGTGATAGAAGTCCACAAGTCAAAAGTCAACTAATCCTACAAATTGTTTCGTCAAGTAAGTATTTTATCTTACTTTTCTCCCTTTTATACATCTTAATCAAATCAGATTTAGTAGTATTCCTACAAATAGAAATCACATCCTCATGCAAGTAAGATTGAACAGCCCTAATACCAATATACTCTACCAATGATAATGGCAAATTATGTGTGACAACTACAACTATCAACAATTCACGATACTTTCTTGATAAAATTTAGAAGACCTCATTAATATAGAATCATGTTCCTTAACAAAGATTATTTGACCAATATCACATGTCTCTCCTAATACAATTATTACTATGATGTTTGAGATTATTTGTCCCATACTTACTGTCATAGTCCAAAACAAGTCCACACTGCTTGCACTTTGCTTTTTCTTTTTCATTTGGACATTTCTCACCAAACATTCAAAGAATTTTCACACTAGCGAAGTTAACTTCCTTTTGCATTTAGCTTGTCTTTTTCCATCTACTTATGCATCTACCTTTAAACAATCTTTATCTTCATCCAAAGTATGAAGAACATTCAATTCAAAAGAAATACAAATATTTTGGATTCCTTCTATAAAGAAAAAGAAAAAAAATCATGATATTCATAGTTTAAATGATAATCATTAATAAACCATAACAGAATATTCATCAGAAACTAAAACTCTAAAACATCATAAGATAGCTCAAACTAAAAACTTTAAATTGATAAATAGACACTTAAGCTAGGCAAAAATATTCATATTTTACACCGACTTTAGGCATCACATTTTACATGCCAAAAAGTAGAGATTATTCTAGTAGAAAATAACTTTTCATGCTCACAATGGTAAATTAACTTTTTTCAAAGAAAATTCAATAGAATTATGCATTAAAAGTCAATATGCCATTATAACACAGAGAATCAACTAGAATGAACATGGTCTACAAAATCAGCAACTGGTAGTTCGCATGTCTCTATTCAACTTAGAAGCGTCTTCTTCTAAGTTGAGCCTATGCTATAGCCGCAACTACAAAAACTCCCAAGTAAATTGATCTAGAAATATGACTATTTCCCTCTATTATCATCAATATATATTTCTTAATTGGAAAAATGCCTAGTAAAAATGGTAAATTAACTAACGACCTTTAAAAGACCAAATTGGTGGGTTGGGAAAAAAATGAAGCAACCAAAATAAAACCTAAGAGAAACAAATTTCCTTATATTTTCTAAGCATAGTATAATAACTTGTAAGGGAATTGCAAAACTTAATATTAGACAAAAAATAAAATTTTTGGTGCAATAAGGTCAAGCAATGGAATTCCAAGAGAGGGTGAATTGGAAACTTTAAAAATTTTGACCACTAGAAAATATTTGACTCTTGATAGTTTTAAAACTCTTTTTTGAAAACTTGAATAAAGCAATAAACCTTTTATGAAGAACTAAATTTTAGCAATGAAAAGCTTGAGAAAAGAGAATAGCTTACACATAATAATTTTATAGAGGTTTTGCCTCTTTGCCTATGTCTTCTCTTTTAGCTTGTGCCACATCCCATTTTTAAGACATGACCGGTGTGAGGCCATGCAGACATTTACAAGTGTACATACCAATGGGCAATTCCTTGCTCAATCAAACAAGGCCAATGCTCACATAGGCAATTATCAATAATATTTTCATATCATTTTCATACAGGAACATGTACAATCATCCATACACATAATTCTATGTTTACATGTCAATTCCATGTTGACCATACCATGGAAGAATCTTTGAAGAGAAATCATTTGAAAAGGCTTGTCCCTCTTATTCAAAAATAATATATAGTACCATATTTACATATATAGTTGGTTTAAAACATTCTTGAAAACGTTTGAATATAATTCTAAAACCCAATATATTTACCAATGACATTGAAATCATGCAAAGGTAAATAGCTCATAAAACATGCTCACTTTATGCATTAAAGTACTTAAAGCAGTGTATCCATTCACCTTAACAAGAAGTGGATTTTACTAAATGACCTTTTAAACCCAAAGGTTGATCCCTAAGGATAATTTTTCTTCCCAAGGTTGCAAGGATCGGCCCTTTAACCCTTAGAGGTCAATCTTAATGTTTTTAGACAATTTTATAAGTGTTTTGTTGCGTTGGAATTAACATTCCTTTCCTCAAGGGTTGATTTGTCTTATTTCAATACCCATTTTTAGCCAAAATGCTTCCAAGGATCGACCTTTCATGCTTTAAAATTCAAAAATCTATTCTTTTGGTTTCCTTTCTCTTCCATTCTTCCGACCATAAATCATCCATAAATATAACACCATATTATGAAGTAATTTATGATCAAATGATTAGGAAAACTCATCCTATAATCAAATCAATAAAATAGTTGATAAATATTCAAAATTTACCAAGTTTCACTGAATGAAAAATTGAGATTTCACAACTTGCTAAGGAGTTTCAAATCCATTATGAAAAATGTCTTTTGAAGGTTTAAGCACAACCATTACAAAACCTTTTCAAGGATTAGGTTCAACCTCTTTACCCTTTCTATGGTTAAGGTATAACCAACTTTACCTTTTAATGTTTAAGGTATAACCTTCCACAATAATGCAAAAGTGAAGTGAAGAAAAGCTAGAATGACTCTATAAGGCAAATGTGCTTTAATGGGTACAACAATTTCTAAAAGTAATAAATAAATATTGGAGACATAATGGCTTAACACTCTATTTCAATGAAGGCTTAAATGAAAAGAAAGGGAATTTATGATCTTTGGATGTTGAAGTTGCTTTCTTGTTAGAATACGATTTTCAGAGTCTCCTTTCTTCATAATGAGGTGGGAAGCTTCATTTTGTACCAAAAAGGTCTTTTGGAGCTGTTGCCAAGCATTAAATGTAAAAACTAGCCATTGTAGCTGTCCTTTTCACGTCTATTAAGCCTAAACTATCGATACTTATTGCCAAGGTCTCAATACTTACTTGACACCTTGTCTTCTCGGTTTAAATAAGGTATTGAGACTTCCATAGTAGATCTCGATACATTTGAGACAAAATTTTTTCATCTTCAAAGTCTTGACACTATTTCTTTATGTCTCGATACTTACCAGAGACCTTGTCTTTTCAATATCAATAAGGTATCAAGACTTCCATAATGGATCTCAATACTTTTGAGATAGAATGTTTGTCTCAAAAGTCTCGATACTAGTCCTTGTGTCCCGATACTTACTTGAGACCTTATCTTTTTAATATCAATAAGGTATCAAGACTTCCATAGTAGGTCTCGATACTTTTGAAACAAAATGCTTCTATTTCAAAAATCTCAATACTTTTACCTCGTGTCTTGATACTTTTGCCCCTAAATCTCAATTTTGAGCTGAAAAGTCTTGAGACTTATGAACTAAGTCTCGATGCTTTCAATTCGGTATTTTGTTTTTTGTTAGCAAAGTATCGAGACTTCAAGAGAAAGTCCCAATATTTACAACTTAAACATTTGTTTTTAAGCCATTTTGAGCTTTTATTTTGTTCAAACACTTAGCCTTTTTCATTTATCATTCAAAAAGTTTTTGAAGCATTTCAAAGTCTTGAATTTGCAATTTTTGATCATTTGTTCTAGTCATTTCAAAATAGGATAAATAGTAAAGCTAACAATCTCCCCTTTTTGATATGACAAAAACAATGAGTAAATTTGCAAATCTTTAAATAAAACTCCAGTTGAATTTGTGAGTTTAAAACTTTTGTTGAGAGGTTTTAAAAATTATTAAAGTCTTTATAGAAACTCCTTTTCACTTTTGTGCTAAGTGTGAAAAATATTTTTAAGTTCAAAAATCTCAATTTTAAGTTAAAAAATATCATGCTTTAAAGCTATAAGTGTAAAACCTGACACTCTAAACACATGTCATGACATACATGCACTGAGTAGCATGTTATTATGCTAGGAAAAGCACCTAAGAATAGACGAAACTCGGTATTGTACCTAATGGTACACTTGAGTTGATTTAACCTCGAACTAGTTCAAATAGGAATTGTATGATGAAATTTAATATTTTATAGTCAAGGAATGACTAAAAATGATTGTTCGAAGTTCGAGGGTTTATTTGGGAAAAAATCGAAAATTTTGATGTTCAGAGGCCAAAGTCTTCATTTTGCCACCTAAGATAATAATTTAATCAGGGAGTGAAATTTTTGACCAAGATTAACTATTTGGATTATAATTTAATGATAGGAAGTGAAAAAGTTTAATTCTGGTGATTTCTGGAGTGTAGGGGCAAAATCGTAATTTTACCACTCATGGATAAAATTTGAGATTTTGAGAGAATTTAGATCAAATTTGACAAATTGGAGAATGGTATGAGTATAAGGGATGAAAAATATGTCTATGGGCAATTTTTCAGTTTTTTAGGTAAAAATGTAATTTTTCACTTTTACGGGGGCAAAAGTGTAAATTTTAAAAATTACTCCACCGAGACTTTGGATAAGTCTGAGAATTTTATCTAAGCTATGGATATGTGGGATAAGTGTATGGTGAAAATTTGGAAACAAATGGATGAAATTTTAAAAATGGGCCAATGGGAAAGTGACACGTGGCATTTTTTAATAAAATAATATTATTTTAATGAAAAGTCAGCCCATTTAAACCCCATTTTAAGTGTTGGCTGGCCATAAGGAAGAACAAGAGAGGAAATAGAGAGGAAAGGAAGAAAAAAAGAAAAACCAAAGAGAAACAAGAAAATTCAAAGGGAAATTCGCGTTTTTCGTCCGTTTACGCGTCTAACGGCAAGATTTTTCGATTTTAGTTTGATTTCTACCTTTCCTATGCCTTTATTTCCATTTAGCATGCTTGAGGAGAGAGATCAAAAAGTAATATCAAGGGCTGGACGAAATTCTAGGGGAGAGAAGTTGAAATGTTTAGGTTTTGGTTTTTAGTTAAATTGATAGTTTTAGTTAGTTAAATGTGTTTAGAAATTAAATTGGGCAAGAAATCATTAAATTTTCACAATACCCACCCTTGGCTGAATCTGCAATGAGGTACAATGATGATGATCTGAAATTTATTCTAAGAGAAATGAAGAGAAAATGATGAAAAATGATTAAATGTGATAGAAAAACAAAGTAGAAAATTTACCGAGTTAATGTCCCATTTTTGGCCGAATTTTCCAAGGAAGGGAGTGAGCTGATTTTGTTGTTTTTAGAAGGTTATTGGCTGATATTTAATGGTTAGAAATGTTGGAAAGAGAATGGGATGATTTAGAGTTAAAATGGAGAGCGTTAGCAATTTATCGAGCAAAGTGCCAAAAATAGGTTAATACCGCGTTTAAGCCGTTTTAGGCTATTGCATTTCATACCATGCATTAGTATAGGATTTAAGTTAATTATATAGTGATTTAGCATCAATGTGATGAATTGTGTAAATTTTTGTAATGTGTCTAGGAGGAGAGCCTTCCGAAAAAGGCAAAGAAGTCGTACCCGACGAGTAGTGATCGGGGCGCTTAGAAAGCTTTTAGTTTGTACAAGCGGTGAGTAAACTTATTATTATTGTAAATTATCTAGAGTTTATTTTTAAATGCCCTTTATGTATTTTATGAAATGAGAAAGAGATTAAAACGGGATTTTTGATGTTTTAGGAATAAATGTGACAAATAAAAATATATTATATCGATTATGAAATTGAGTAATTGGAAGCTGCAAATTGACTTGAAAAATATATATTTTCCTAGGAATGGCTTATGAGAAATGAGTATATGTGACTATATTTTATGAGTGCATTAGGAAATTTATGTAAGTTGTTTTTACTATGCAGGCTGGATAAATAAATAAAAACCACGTTATACTGTCGAAATTTTATTAAAATTGGTGGGTTAGTCACTGTAGTGACCGATTTTCGTGGACTGCCTATTAGAGGGGCACGGTAAACCCAGTTATATAGTTACTCCGATTGTAGAGGCGAGGAGGGTAACTCCCGGGGTAGTATTAAAGCTCACTTCACGTCGAACCCCCATGTGAATGTGTAACTCGGCCAACGCCAAGGAACGACTTGTTTTAAAAATAAAAATGTGTTTCACGTGTGAATATTTTGACACCCTTGGCAAACTCGGTTAGATGCCTTGGCCAAGGTATCCTCGAGGATTAGTTTTGGCTTGAGCCTTGTTTTAATAAAAGACATAAGCCTTAACAACTGTTTTGGTAAATTACAAATATTTTATGGTTTAAGAAATAAATTGGAAACATTATGAAATGCGTTGAAATTTGTTGTTTAAACTTGCCTCCATTTTACTCGCCTTTAGATATTTATGATAATGTCTGTTTACTCATTGGGATTGCAAAATCTCACCCAACTCCTTTTTACCCATTTTAGGTTCAGTATAGACTGTAGATAGCTGATCTCATCGAGGACTACTATTGGATCTGCATTTTCCAAACCATAGGTTCACAGTCCTCTTTACTTTTGTTTATTCGGGGGCCCTCTTGTTATTGTAAATTAAATTAAATATTTTGGCTTACTGTATTTCAGTATGTATAAATTTATTTAGCTTTTACGCTATAAAAATTATTCACGTATAACTCTATAAATATTATTTTATAAGAAAATAGAATATTTCCCTTAATATTTCTTTTATTTTCTTATTATATTCAAATAACCGTAATTTCATTTTAAATGAAGATTTTAGACTTTTAAACTCATTTTGAATATGAATTATGTGTTTTGTACTTGTATATTACGTTTTAGTCAGTTTCGAAATTTTTGAGAAAAAAATGACCAAAATACCCCTATGTGGCGAAAATTTTATTTTGATTATTTTTTATCTAAAATAGTGTATATTCTCTAAAAACTCGAAATTTAAAAATGATTGCTCACAGGAAAGGAAAGAAACGGATATGTAAGCCTTGCGGGGTTCCGGTTGGCATTCCGAATAATGAGTGTCAATCGGGACGTCGCGGCGATTGTCATGGGCCTGAGGGAGGTTCTGGGTCGTAACAATAAGGCTCAAAAAAAATTTAAGTTCAAAAATCTCAATATTAAGTTCAAAAACATTATGCTTCAAAGCTATAAGGCTTGGCAAATTTTTTGAAAGTATTCTCCCTTTTTTTGTTATATAAAAAAAAGTGGCATTTCAAATTCATTAGAGCAATTGAAAGCGTACACTCATATCATATTATCAAGAATTGACATGCTAGAAGTCATCAACCAAAGAAAAGATAGGCTTAAGCATTATGGATAATAAGGTAACTATAATAGATTAATGAGAACTAAGCACAAAGCTATCGAACATTTGATAAAAATCATCAACTATCACAATAAACAAAACAAGGTATCCAAGCATCATTGCAAGAGACAAAGTAAGATGTAAATGTTATGTAAATGCACTAGCCATCCAACTAAAAGCTTTACAAAGAATAAAATATAAAGAGAATACATATCCCATGAGCATATGACGATGATGGTGGAGATGGTGGTCCAATAGATAGAAATGATGATGAAGCCATAACGAAGTAGAAATCATTTTTCAATGTAACTACTCACATGTTCAATGCATCATCCTATCCAACAAGTGAGTATGCGAGGAATCAATCTAAGCCATCAAGTAAGTCTCCATTTTTTTTCCATATAACTAACAAGACTAGTCAATGTTCACTCGATTGTAAGGACGTTGGGAGGCTCACTAGTTACAGCTAGCTATTCAGAAGTTCCCTTTTCTTCTTTCCTTTCTTCTTCCTCTTCTTCTCCATCACCACTCTCCTTTAGTGCATGCCCTTCTAGAACTCATTGATCACCTCTAAGTTCATAGCTTAATTTTTTTGACATTATGACTATTGATGGTACTATGTATTTGGAAATGAGTAAAGGGGTCACAATTAGTATCTAGCCTATAAAAGTCAATGATTTCACTTATCACCATTCCATAAATCAACCTTTTTCCAGCACTAGTATTTTTTATTTAACTCATACTAGTACTTTTTATTTTATAACTTTGAAAATAAAAAAACAAAAAAAATCAAAGAACCCTTAAATAAATTTAGCTACTACTCTTTTTTTTTGAAAAAAAAATTAAATCTACTCATGTCAAAAATAGGAAAAATGAGAAAAAAAAACTTGTATAGATAGGCTTTAGATAAAAAAAAAATCAAACTTGAGTTTGATTAGACTTGTCACGACCCGGAACCTCCCTCAAGCCCATGACAATCGCCGTGACGTCCCGATTGACACTCATTATCTGGAATGCCAATCGGAACCCCACAAGGCTTACATATTAGTTTTTTTCCTTTCCTGTGAGCAATCATTGTTAAATATCGAGTTTTTAGAGAATATATACTATTTTAGATCAAAAACAATCAAAATAAAATTTTCGCCACACAGGGGTATTTTGGTCATTTTTTTCTCAAAAATTTTGAAATTGGCTAAAACGTAATATACAAGTACAAAACACATAATTCATATTCAAAATGAGTTTAAAAGTCTGAAATCTTCATTTAAAACGAAATTACGGTTATTTGAATATAATAAGAAAATAAAAGAAATATTAAGGAAAATATTCTATTTTCTTATAAAACAATATTTATAGAGTTATACGTGAATAATTTTTATAGCGTAAAAGCTAAATAAATTTATACATACTGAAATACAGTAAGCTAAAATATTTAATTTAATTTACAATAACAAGAGGGCCCCCGAATAAACAAAAGTAAAGAGGACTGTGAACCTACGATTTGGAAAATGCAGATTCAATGGTAGTCCTCGATGAGATCAGCTATCTACAGTCTATACTGAACCTGAAATGGGTGGAAAGGAGTTGGGTGAGATTTTGCAATTCCAATGAGTAAACAGACATTATCATAAATATCTAAAGGCGAGTAAAATGGAGGCAAGTTTAAACAATAAATTTCAACCCATTTCATAATGTTTTCAATTTATTTCTTAAACCATAAAATATTTATAATTTACCAAAACAATTGTTAAGGCTTATGTCTTTTATTAAAACAAGGCTCAAGCCAAAACTAATCCTCGAGGATACCTTGACCGAGGCATCTAACCGAGTCTCCAAGGGTGTTAAAATATTCACACGTGAAACACATTTTTATTTTTAAAAACCAGTCGTTCCTTGGCGTTGGCCGAGTTACACATTCACGTGGGGGTTCGACGTGAAGTGAGCTCTAATACTACCCCAGGAGTTACCCTCCTCGCCTCTACAACCGGAGTAACTATATAACTGGGTTTACCGTGCCCCTCTAATAAGCAGTCCACGGAAACTCGTCACTGCAGTGACTAACCCACCAATTTTACTAAAATTTCGACAATATAACGTGGCTTTTATTTATTTATCCAGCCTGCATAGTAAAATCAACTTACATAAATTTCCCAAATGCACTCACAAAATATAGCCACATATACTCATTTCTCATAAGCCATTCCTAGGAAAATATATATTTTTCAAGTCAATTTGTAGCCTCCAGTTACTCAATTTCATAATCAATACAATATATTTTTATTTGTCACATTTATTCCTAAAACATCAAAAATCCCGTTTTAATCTCGTTCTCATTTCATAAAATACATAAAGGGCATTTAAAATAAACTCTAGATAATTTACAATAATAATAAGTTTACTCACCGTTTGTACAAATTAAAAGCTTTCTAAGCGCCCCGATCACTACTCGTCGGGTACGACTTCTTTGCCTTTTTCGGAAGGCTCTCCTCCTAGACACATTACAAAAATTTACACAATTCATCACATTGATGCTAAATCACTATATAATTAACTTAAATCCTATACTAATGCATGGTATGAAATGCAATAGCCTAAAACGGCTTAAACGCGGTATTAACCTATTTTTGACACTTTGCTCGAGAAATTGCTAACGCGCTCCATTTTAGCTCTAAATCATCCTATTCTCTCTCCAACATTTCTAACCATTAAATATCAGCCAATAACCTTCTAAAAACAACAAAATCAGCTCACTCCCTTCCTTGGAAAATTCGACCAAAAATGAGACATTAACTCGGTTAATTTTCTACTTTGTTTTTCTATCACGTTTAATCATTTTTCATCATTTTCTCTTCATTTCCCTTAGAATAAAATCAATTCATCATCATTGTACAGCATTGAGCATTCAGCCAAGAGTGGGTATTGTGAAAATTTAATGATTTCTTGCCCAATTTAATTTCTAAACACATTTAACTAACTAAAACTATCAATTTAACTAAAAATCAAAACCTAAAAATTTCAATTTCTCTCCCCTAGAATTTCGTCCAGACCTTGATATCACTTTTTTATCTCTCTCCTCAAGCATGCTAAATGGAAATAAAGGCATACGAAAGGTAGAAATCAAGCTAAAATCGAAAAATCTTACCGTTAGACGCGTAAACGGTCGAAAACCGTGAGTTTCCCTTTGAATTTTCTTGTTTCTCTTTGGTTTTTCTTTTTTTCTTCCTTTCCTCTCTATTTCCTCTCTTGTTCTTTCTTATGGCCGGCCAGCACTTAAAATTTGGGTTTAAATGGGCTGATTTTTCATTAAAATAATATTATATCATTAAAAAAATGCCACATGTCACTTTCCCATTGGCCCATTTTTAAAATTTCATCCATTTGTTTTCAAATTTTCACCATACACTTGTCCCACATATCCATAGCTTAGATAAAATTCTTATACTTATCCAAAGTCTCGGTGGAGTAATTTTTGAAATTTACACTTTTGCCCCCGTAAAAGTCAAAAATTACATTTTTGCCCCAAAAATTGAAAAATTGCCCATAGACATATTTTTCATCCCTTATACTGATACCATTCTCCAATTTGTCAAATTTGATCTAAATTCTCTCAAAATCTCAAATTTTGTCTACGATTGGCAAAATTACGATTTTACCCCTACACTCCAAAAATCACCAGAATTAAACTTTTTCACTTCCTATCATTAAATTATACTCCAAATAGTTAATCTTGGTCAAAAATTTCACTCCATAATCAAATTATTATCTTAGGTGGCAAAATGACGATTTTTCCCTTGAACATCGAAATTTCCAATTTTACCCCAAATGAACCCTCGAACTCCGAACAATCATTTTTAGTCATTCCTAGACTATAAAATATTAAATTTCATCCTACATTTCCTATTTGAACTAGTTCGATGTTAAATCAATTTAAGTGTACCGTTAGGTACAATATCGGGTTTCGTCTATTCTTAGGTGTTTTTCTAGCGTAATAACATGCTACTCAATGCATGTATGTCATGACATGTATTTATAGGATCGGGTTTTACAAGACTTGAGTTAATAAAAAGTCAAACAATGGAAGTTGAAATAATTAGATCTAAATTAAAAAATTTTGAATCCAAAATGATTTGAATTCGAAATCATCTTCAACATGAATTTAACACTAAAATATAAATGAATTTGTAATTAAATAATTTTTACAAAACATAAAATTTAATTACCAATTAACTCTAATATTGTTTTTCCTTCTTTAATGAAAACTTAAAATTTAATATATATATATATATAAGTAAGATAATAATATAAAAACAAAATAAAAATTGAACATGTTTTTTAAAATAAAAACATCAATAATATTAGAAATTGTTGTGAAATATAACTGAAAGAACAACTATAAGAGAAATATAAAAAAAAAAAGTATTTAGAGGGAGAGAAAGTATTGAGAGGGAGTAAGATCTTATTCAAATGTGTAATTACAAATGAAGTGAGGGACCTATTTATAGGCCAACAACCCCTTGAATCATAATCATAATCATAATCTAATTATATCTAAAGGTTCAAATCAGATTACATTTCTTGTATTTTGCCTGTTAGGTTGTTTGACTTGGTCTGCACTTCTTGGGTCATAACATAATGGACGTTCACACATTTGTTCATAACACTTCCCATTGAATTGCCATTGTATTAAGAATATATCTCGTTAAAACGTTATTAGGGAAAAACCTCATGGGGAAAAAATCTGAGTGAAGAAAAAATAGTACATAATTCTTTTCAAGAATATGCTTTTGAAATACTACTTCATTAAAAATCTTATCAAGAAAAACCCAGTGAAAAAGACCTTGATGAAGGAAAAGAGTACAGTATTTTACTCCCCCTAATGACTGCATTATAGAGATCTTTAAAATGATGAATTTCAACCTTTTATATCAACTTTTCAAATGTTGCAATAAGAATGACTTCGGTGAACAAATCTATTAGATTGTCACTTGACTAATTTTGTTAAACATTAATATCACCCTTTTTTTAGAGATCATGAGTGAATAAGAGTTTTGAAAAAACATGTTTTGTCCTATCGCCTTTGATGTATCCTTTCTTTAACTTTGCTATGCAAGCAGTATTATCCTCATATAACGTTCTTGGAATTTCCTTTTTGGTTGATAAGCCACACTTTTCTCGAGTATTTTGAGTTAAAGATTCAAAAACATTCAGAACTTGCCTCGTGAATTGCTAAAATTTCTACATAGTTAGAAGAAGTAATAACTATAGTTTGTTTTACAAAACACCCTATGTCAAACCCTGTTTTATAAAATAATTACGACGTCATTTACATGCTCAATAGAATAGTTGCATATTTAGGAAGTTCAAGAAATCGTTAAAAGATGATATTGCCCCTAATGGTATCATTAAGTCGATTAAGCCTCGAACTAGTTCAAATAGGAATTTTAAGGTGAAATTAAGAGTTTTACAGTCCAGGGATGACTCAAAATGGTAATTCAGAGTTCGAGGATCAATTTGGAGTCAAACCAAAATTTTTACTATCCAGGGGCAAAATGATCATTTGTCACCTGGGGACAAAATGAAAATTTTAGAAAAAAATTTTTTGGCCCCATTTGACTTATTGGAGTATGATTTGAGTATTGGAGTGTGATTTGAGGTTTAGAAGTGAAAAATTTTAATTTCAATAAAATTTGCAATATAGGGGCGAAATGGTAATTTTGCCACTTCGAGGGCCAATCGGTAAATTTTCACCCCCGACACTTGTCAAGACCAAGAAATTTTATTCATCATGGAAATGGATAAACATGAGAAATGTGTGGTGGAGAATTAAAGAATTAAAAGTTAAATATTTAAAATTTGAACCAATAGGAAATGTCATGTGTCATGCTTTTATTATTTTATTGTTTATTTATAAAAAGGCATAAAAATCAGCCCATTTCTCCCATAGTGGTCAGCCAACCAGAAGAGAAGAGAAACCAAGGAAGAACAAACCCTAGGTGGGAAAAATCAAAGAGAAAGTGTTGGAATTCAAGGATTTGATCAAGCAAAGGTAAAATTTCTCTGATTTTGCTAGTGATTTACCTTACCCATGCATTTTCCCTTAATTTTCATGGTTAAATTACATGTTTTCATGATGAATTCATGGCTGGTTGGAATGGGTATGAAGAGAGAATGATGTTAGATTGATTTGATTCTAAGTTATGTTAGTGTTTTTAGTTAGTTAAGCATGTTTAGAAACAAAACAACAAGAAAAGAATCCATTTTCCCCATGAACCTTCAATGGCTAAACCCTATGTGAAGTGTAAAAGTAATAAATTGATTTTGTGATCAAGTGAATTGGTTGAAAAATTGATGAAATGATGATTTATGGTGAGAAAATGGAATGGGAAAATTTTTAGTGATAGTGCACCACAATGGCCAAAATTTTCAAGAAGAATTGCGAGGGTTGTTAGGCTGAATTTTAGATTATTGAAATTGTATTTAGTGAATTGAAATATTAGAAATGAAATAGAGCAATTTGGAGCCAAATCAGACACAATTGTCATTTAATCGGGTAATAGGTCGAATTAGGTCAGCACCGCATTTAAGCGATAGTCGGATAAGTTGCATATCATATCATGCATATACACCGAGCCTGAATTGATTTTATAATGGTCAAGCATTGATGTGGTGAATTATGTATTGTCCATTGTGGATAAGTGGTGAGTAAATTACACTGGCAAAAGTACAAAGATTGTGCTTGAAGACTGGGATTAGGAGTACATCGACTCCTAGAACTGTGAGTAAACTTATTATCGTCTTAATTATCTAGAGTAGTTTTATACAATTGTGTGATTTTATGAAAAATGGGTTTAAATGGTAAATTGCTATGTTTTAGGAGAAATTGTGATTTTATAAATTTTCTGGAAAATTGAATGCTGGTTTTGAAAATAGAGTAATTGGAGACTGCTTGTTTGTGTTGTAAATTTATGGTTTTAAATTGAATAGCTTATGACATATATGAGCATGAATGGCTAAACTGATTTTTTGTGTTAAAATTATTTGTACTATGTATTCAGCCTTGAGAAGCTAGGTTCCGATAAATTGTCATGTCATGCAGAAAAAGATTTTATAAATCAGGTGGTAGATAAAATAATCCATAGTCACTACAATGGTGGGGGTTTCCATGGACTATCTATGAGAGAGGCATAGTAACCCAATTATATATTTACCTCCGATGGGAGATGTCACGACCCGGTACTCCCCTCGAGCCCGTGACAACCGCCGCGGTGTCCCGGTAGACACTTATTGCCCTGAATGTCAACCCGAAACCCCGCAAGGCTTTACTATCAGTTTCTCTGTTCCCTTGTGAGCAACCATTGTCAAATATCGTGTTCTAAAATATTTTAAGCTGTTTCCAACTTTAAACAAATAAAATATTAATTTTTCGTCTCACAAGGGTATTTTGGTCATTTTTCTCAAAAATTTTAAAACTGGCTAAAACGTAATATACAAGTACAAAACACACAATTCATATTCAAAATGAGTTTAAAAGTCTAAAATCTTCATTTAAAACGAAATTATGGTTATTTGAATATAATAAGAAAATAAAAGAAATATTAAGTAAAATATTCTATTTTCTTATAAAACAATATTTATAGAGTTATACGTGAATAATTTTTATAACGTAAAAGCTAAATAAATTTATACATACTTAAATACAGTAAGCTAAAATATTTAATTTAATTTACAATAACAAGAGTGCCCCCGAATAAACAAAAGTAAAGAGGACTTTGAACCTACGGTTTGGAAAATGCAGATCCCACTGTAGTCCTCGATGAGATCAGCTATCTACAGTCTATACTGAACCTGAAATGGGTGGAAAGGAGGGTGGTGAGATTATAAAATCTCAATGAGTAAACAAACATCATCCTAAACATCTAGAGTTGAGTACATGGAGACAATAAAGTAAATCATCATAAACTGGGTTATAGCATTAGAACACATTTTGTTCGAAACACGTAAAGAGGCTTATGAATCTCATAAAAATCTAGGCTTGTGCCATAAATCCATTCTCGGGGACACCTTGGCCGAGGCATCCTACCGAGACCGCCAAGGCTATTAAAATTCACATTTCACATAAATCATGTTTTTGTTTTGAAAACATAGTCGTTCCTTGGCGTTGGCTGAGTTCCCCCTCACGTGGTGGTTTAGCTGAAGTGAACCCTAAACTTTACCCCAGGAGATACCCTACGCGCCTCTCCGTTCGAGGTAAGAATATAATGGGGTTTACCGTGCCCCTCTAAAAGGCTGGTCCACAGAAACCCCCTACTGCAGTGATTAATTAATATATAATCCACCATATAATAAAACTCAATAACATGATATGGCAATTTTGTAATTCGTAGTTTTTCAAGGTAACCAAACAATTCGCATTTCAATACAATTGCCAACTAGCCAATCATGCTCAATTTATCATAAGCCAGTTAATTTAAACAATCAAATTGCCACAATTAACAGTCTTCGTGTACTCTATTTTTCAAAATCACTATTAATTTCAAAACAATTTATAATTTAATTTCATTGAAACTCATTTATTCATAAAACATGAAAATTTATCTTTTTAAATTCCTTTTTCCATAGAATTCATGAAAGCATCTAAAAACCACCCTAGATAATTAAAATGACAGTAAGTTTACTCACTATGTCTAGAATGCAGACTTTCGAAGCACTCTGTCTACTGGTCCTCGGATGCAATTTCCTTGCCTTTATCGGAGGACTCACCACCTTGACACAATACAAAATCGAGAGTTTCACCAAGTTGGTACTAAATCAAAATTAAATTAATTTAGATTACCAATGCATGATATGGAATGCAAAATGCACTGGTAACTATTTAAACCCGGTATTGGCCTAATTCGTCTTATCACCCGATTAAATTCCTAACGGGTCCGTTTAAACTCCAATTTAATTCTTTTCAGTTTCTATACCTCAATTGCACCCAAATTAACTTAATGTCCCTCAGTGTGGTGCAAATTATCAGTCCCAACAGCAAATTACGAAAATACCCCTAGTGGGTAAAAATTCGTATTTTTGCTCCGAAAATTCCCATTATTTTTCTAGGCTCATAATTCATCATTCCTTAACCAATTCTCCTAGAATAAAATCAAACTCATCCTCACTCACTACATGGTAAATTCAGCCATTAATGGTTGGGGGAGAAAATAAATTCTTTTCTTGTTGTTTTGTTTCTAAATATGCTAAACTAACTAAAAACACTAACATAAATTAAAATCAAATAAATCCAACAACTTTCTCTCTCCTAACCCATTTTTCCAGAATTTATTCATCATGAAAACATGTAATTTAATCATGGAAAATAAAGAGAAATGCTTGGGAATAAGAAAACTCAAGCTTAATAGAAAAAACTCACCTTTTTCACTTAATTTCCTTGAAAATTCACACTTTTTCTTTGATTTTCTCTCTCTAGGGTTTTGTTTTCTGTTTTCTCTCTCTTTTTGCTGGTTTGGCCGGCCATGGGGTGGAAGATGGGCTGATTTTGTGCCTTTTAAAAAGGAAAATAATAAATTAATAAAGGCATGACACATGGCATCATGTCATTGGCCCGTTTTTAAAATTTTAAAAATTTAAACATTTTATCTCCACCACATGTTTAGTCAAGGGTCAAAGATGAAGACAAGGAAGACCATGTGCTGGAAAAAATATCCTGGTGGTGGAAAATTACAATTTTGCCCCTGAGGTGGCAAAATTACCATTTTACCCCTATACTCCAAATTATACCGAAATTAAAATTTTTCACTTCTAAACCTCAAATCATACTTCAATAAGTCAAATTATACTCTAATAAGTCAAATGGGGTCAAAAAAATCTTTTCTAAAATTTCCATTTTGTCCCCAGGTGGCAAATGACCATTTTGCCCCTAGTTAGTGAAAATTTCGATTTGACTCCAAATTGATCCTCAAACTCCAAATTACCATTTTAAGTCATCCATGAACTGTGAAACTCTTAATCTCACCTTAAAATTCCTATTTGATCTAGTTCGAGGATTAAATAAACTTTATTGTACCTCTAGGTACAATACCGACTTTTGTAAATTTTTCGGGACTCTCCTAGCATGCAATCATGCTATCATCACATGTATGTCATGAATAGTATTTTATAAGGTCGGGCTTTACAGGAGATGTTGGATGAAGTATCTCCTGAGGTAAAGATTTGAGCGCACTTCACGTGGACCACCGCGTGAGAGTGAGACTCAACCAACGCCAAGGCATGGCTAAAATTTCGGATGTAAAGACATTTAACAGCCTTGACGGACTCGGTTGGGATAACCCTCGATCAAGGTATCCCTAATAACTGAGTATGAGAATGATTTTTGGCACGAGCCAAGCTTTTCAGGGAAATCATAAGCCTTTTTGTTTATTTGGGTGAAATGAGTTGAAAGGTAATGAAATTACAATATGATGACTTATTTTAATTCGTCTCCATTTACTCGCCTTTAGATAGTTTAGATGGTGTCTGTTTACTCACTGGGATTTATAATCTCACCACCCTCATTTCCTTACATTTCAGGCTCGGGGAATTCCATAATTAGCTGACTTTGACAAGGACCTTCATTTGGACTTGAATCGGCAAAAGTTGTGGGTTTTCAGTTTTCGATGCATTTTGGTTAGATGTGAGCCCACGTGTCATTGTAAAAGTAATTTTATGCTTTGCTTATTTACTTTATAGTATATATGAATATAATTAACTTTTACGCTATAAGAATTATTTACCGATAGCTTTATAAAAATTATTTTATAAGAAAATAGTTTATTTTATTGAATATTTTTATTATATTCAAATGGTCAAATTTTCACTTCAAATGAACGTTTTAGATACTTAATTGTTTTTAAATCACTAAATATATATTTTCTGCTTACCTACTACATTTTTAGCAAGTTTTGAGATTTTTGACGAAAAATTACAAAAAAGCCCCTGTGAGCCAGAAAACAATATGTTATGTTCTGATTTGAAAATGACTCATAATCCTTCGAATTACGATATTTGATAACTATTGCTCACTGGGGAAGTGCCAAAGCTGATACACAAGCCTTGCGAGGTTTTGATCGGCATTCGGGGTGAAGAATGTCTGTCGAGGCTTTGCGGCGGTTGTCACGGGCTCGATGGGAGTTCCGGGTCGTGACACCCTGAAATAATCATACCTCCACATATGAATAAGTAACATGTCTAGGATCGAGCCTTTTGTGGATCAGATAATGTCTTGCATCTGCATAACTAGTTAAATTTGATTTTAATGCATTTGAATAATATATCCATTGCTTCTCGAAGATATCGAAGTATATGTTTAATTCCATTCCCATGTTGTAAATTTGGAGAAGAACTATATCTTGCTAATAAATTTACAGCAATTGATATATCAAGTCATGTATTGCTAATAAGATACCTTAATGCTCCAATTACACTAAGATATGGTACTTTAGGACCAAGAAGTTCTTCATTATCCTCACAAGGTCGAAAATGATATTTTTTTCATATTTAGTGACCTTACAACTATTGGTGAACTCAATGGATTTGCTTTGTCCTTATAGAATTGTTTTAGCACTTTTTCTATATAATTAGATTGATGGACAAAAATTTTATTTGTCAAGTACTTAATCTGAAGATTCAAACAAAACTTTGCTTTTCTAAGGTCTTTCATCTTAAATTTTTTTTTTTAAAGTAATTCACAGGTTTTGATAACTCTCCAAGAGTTTCAATAATGTTCAAGTCATTAACATAAACAACAATTATGACAAATTCATATCTAAATCCTTTTATAAAGCACATAGGCATATAGGATTATTTTTATAGCCTTTTTTCAACAAATATTTACTAAGGCAATTATAATACATGTGTCCGATTACTTTAATCTATATAAATATTTATTTAATTTAATCGAATAAATTTCTCAAAAATTCAAATTTTGTACTTCAGGCAACTTAAATCCTTCAAGGATTTTCATATAGATATCGATATCAAGTAAGCCATATAAATAGGCTGTAGTTACATTCATTAGACATATTTCAATTTTCTCATTTATTGCCAAATTAATTAATATAGAATTGTAATAGCATTCACCACAAGAGAATATGTCTCAAAATATTAGGTATTTGGGTAAAACCTTGTGTGATAAGCCGTGCTTTATATCTCATAATCTCGTTTTTCTCATTTCGTATTCGCACAAAACCCGTTTGTATCCCACTGGTTTTACACCATTTGGTATACGAACTACAAGTCTAAAAACTTCATGTTTTGCAAGTAAATTCAATTCCTTTTTAATTGTGTTTTTCCACATTGGCCAATCATTTTTATATTTACATTCTTCAATAAATATAAGTGTAAGATCCTCATTTTTCTTTCATAATATTGAGCACTACACTATATACAAAAATATCGTCATCATTTATTTACTAGTTACATTTTTTCCCGTAATGACATAATTGATTGAGATCTCTTCATTTTTTATGATTTCAAGTACTTGAATTTCTTCTGAAAGTTTTATCAATTATATCAAAGGTCTCTTCTAAAGTTTCTACTTTCTTTTTCTAACCAGCTTGACTATTTGCTCCTTTTCCTTTTCGAAGATTTTATCCATGGAAATGATTAGTCTCCATGCTTATAGTGTGCCTTGTCTTACAAGGACATCAATGCTAATAAGAGCATTTACAACTAGTATATAAGTTTTAGTTATTCTCTTTAAGTCAACAAATACCTTATTTATTATATTTTGCAAAAAATTTATCTTTTGAACTTTCAGTTCAGATTGATTTGTACGAGGATCAAAACTATATAATGATAATTCATTCTAAGAAATTTTCTTTTTCAGCTATTTATTTTCTCTCCCTAATGTTGGAAAAATTATTTCATTAAAATGACAATCGACAAACTTTGCCATTAATAAATCTCTTATTGATAATTCTAAATATTTAATTACAAATAGAGATTCGTATCCAATATATATTCCTAACTTTTTTGAGGATTCATCTTTGTGCATTGTGGTGGATCAATTGAAACATATATCGCACACCCAAAAATTTTTAGATGAGAAATATTTGGTTTTTGACCATAAACCAATCGTATAAGGAAGAATTTATAATAACTCATTTGGCCTGTGACATACAAATGTTGCTACATCCAAAATGGCATGCCTTCAAAAAAAATTGAGAGTTTTCATAATTAATGGCTTTGCAATCAGTTGGACATGTTTAATAAACGATTCTGCTAGACTGTTTTGTGTATAAACATAAGCAACAGGATCTTGAACAATTATTCCAACTAATATGCAATATCAAAAGGTTCAGATATAAATTCACCAGCATTATCAAGACGAATTGTCTTGATTACATAACTAAAAAAAAATGTGCTTTCAACCAAATGATTTGGGCGATTAATCTTGCGAATGTCAAATTGCAAGTTGATAATAAGTACATATAGACCATTTAGTCGATGCATCGATTAAAACCGTAAAATATCTAAATAGTTCATATGATGGATGTATGAATCCACATATAACCCTGAATATGTTTCAAAAACATAAGGAGTTCAGTCCAAACTTTAGTTGGTGATTGCCTTATAATTTATTTACCTTGTGAGCAAGCAACACATGAGTATTTCATTAGCTTGAAAAATCTTCTAGTTTTGTAATAAATTATCTTATTAATTTTCAATAATTTTTTGTGTCATTATTGATCCAAGATGGTTTAACCAGTTATGCCAAACATTAAAATCATTAGTAAACTTTTGGTTTACTATGGGTTTCAATTATTTTAATATTTGTATAGTTTAATCCAAAGAACAAAGCGAGTAATTTTTTTTTCAACACACACTTCCTATTTAAGATAATAGATGTAATATAGAGGTATTAAGTGTTTTTTATATTCCTTGTTTCAATATGATATCTATTCAGACAAATATCTTTAAAACTTAATAAACTTCTTTGAAACTTAATAGAAAATAATATATCATTTATTATAAACTTTATTCCTCAAGGTAGTAAAGTAGTAGCTTTTTCAGAGCCTTCAATTAATCTTGTACTACCAGATATTGTATTGACATTGGTTTTTTCCGTTTTCAAGTGGGAAAAAATATTTCTTATCTTTAAATATAATGTACAATATAACAATGTTTGCTAGACATATATTTACATCATAGATTTTGGATACAACAAAATGAATATTTATATTTTTCTTTAATAAAACAAAATATATATATAATAAGAAATTTATAAGTTAACATAAAATAACATTACCTACATAATTAGTCGATGCATACAGACCATTTAGTTGATGCATCGATTAAAACCGTAAAATATCTAAATAGTTCATATGGTGGATGTATGAATCCACATATAACCTTGAATATGTTTCAAAAACATAGGGAGTTCAGTCTTAACTTTAGCTGGTGATAGCCTTATAATTTATTTACCTTGTGAGCAAGTAACACATGAGTGTTTCATTATATTGAAAAATCTTCTGGTTTTGCAATAAATGATCATATTAATTTTCAATAATTTTTTGTGTCATTATTGATCCAAGATGGTTTAATCGATTATGCCAAACATTAAAATCATTAGTAAACTTCTGGTTTACTGTGGGTTTCAATTATTCTAATAGTTGTGTAGTTTAATCTAAAGAACAAAGCGAGTAATTTTTTTTTAAAACACACACTTCATATTTGAGATAATAGATGTAATATAGAGGTATTAAATGTCTCTTATATTCCTTGTTTCAATATGATATCTATTCAGACTAATATCTTTAAAACTTAATAAACTTCTTTGAAACTTAATAGAAAATAATATATCCTTTATTATAAACTTTATTCCTCAAGGTAGTAAAATATTAGCTTTTCTAGAGCCTTTAATTAATCTTGTACTACCAGATATTGTATTGACATTGGTTTTTTCCATTTTTAAGTGAAAAAAATATTTCTTATCTTTAAATATAATGTACAATATAGCAATGTTTGCAAGACATATATTTACATCATAGATTTTGGATCCATGAAAATGAATATTTATATTTTTCTTTAATAAAATAAAATATATATAATAAGAAATTTATAAGTTAACATAAAAGAACATTACCTACATAATTAAAACACATAATAAGAACATATTATTTAAAAATAATAAGAACATATTAAAGCATCTTCATAATATAGCTATACTAAAATATACCGATTACTATTAAGTTCATTCTCAAATATTTTCATTACTAATTAGATGATCAATTTCTTTTTCAAGATAAAAATATCAACAATGGATATGTCATAGCCCAAATTCTTGGGCCATGATCGGCGCATGGGCCTAATGGGCATAGCCCACCAAGCTCAAGCAAGCTTATTATGTAATCGTGCTTAACATCCCATCAACTATTCTCAAGTCATCTTTCATAATTTCTACTTATAATCACTTTAATAATGGGCTATAGCAATCAAGAATTTCATTCATATAAACCCAAAATGATGTTAACATTTCAACTCATGGTGGCATTAATAGTTAAAATATACATATTTCGTCTACGACACGTATCTTAGTATTTTACATCACATGAACGTACTCATAAAACAAAATGACTCTTGACTTCCAACGGAGTGACCACAGTGAAGATGCGGCTATTGAGATGCTATAGTACCTACCAAGAAAACGACCATATATGTGTAACTCAATCTAGGTCCCAATTGCCTCCAAATCTAAAAACATGAATTTTAAAAATGTGAGTACGAAACTCAGTGAGTGAACATAAGAAGGGAACAAGCAATCAATAGGAAGAATTTGGAAATCATGATGCACTTGTTTCAAAAACAATGCAATTGATTTAATTTCTTACTAAAAACCCCTTATTTCAAACCTTGATTAATAACCTCATAGTGTTGCAACAACCCATGATCAATCCATGAAGTTAAATGGGTGAAAAATATGTCAAAAACCAAATAGGGTAGCATGTAGGACAGAATGTTTCTCGCTGCAACGAAGTTCATTCTCGCTACAACGAGAAATAGTACCAGTTTGCATATGTTTCAGTTTTTCTAGTATATCTTCCGCTAAAGAAGTACAATTGACCTGATTTTTAGACCATTAGAAAGATAAGAGGCAAGGATACAACTTTGATGTTTACCACATTTTCCAGTTCAGATGGAAAGGAGGTCAAATTCTTCATCAAAGTGAAGGCACTGCATCAGAACTCGAGAGTTTCTCGCTGCAGCGAGATTTATTTTCGCTGTAGCGAGTTTTCTACTGCCAAAACAGAATGTTTCTAGCTGCAGCAAGAAGCAAGGCACCTAAGTGAAAAAGGGGCCTCCTTTGCACAAAAAATCCATTTGGTGCTACAATAAAGATCAATTTGCAAGAAAATGGGAAATTCTCAAGATTCATCATGCCAAATTTCACATGCATTACAACCATATACCATTACTCATAAACTTCCTATAACACACATATTTACATATGTATATATATATATATACCCATCATCATCATGCACACCATCCCATCATCATCAGCTCATGTGCACTCCCTACTCGCACATAATCGGGTCATCATCGGCTTATGTGCACTCCCTACTCGCACATAGCCGAGTCAATATCATTACACAATAATATCTTCATATGTATACATATGAAGACATAATGTAGTAGTATATGAATCCATAATAGCCACATATCACAACACAAAGATAATTTATCAAGGGCTTGTTCCTAAGGCACTCATTCTTAAGAAAAGTTTGATAAAATCATTTAATGTCTTGTGCAAACACATTCACATTCCCAAAAATACTCTGAAATGCAAGTTCACTCACCGGTCTTGTTGTTTCTTTTGCTTGACTTTAACCTCAACTAATGCACCAAATGGACATGTGAGGCTTTGTTGGAACCTTAAGGTTTCTTTGTAGTTGAATTCTCTTTCAATAGCTTCTAAACAATTGTGAAAAATTTCTTTTTCTCTCTCTAAACCTCCAACTAGTGAGAGAAAGTGCTAAACAATGACTTTTTGAGGGTTTTAAAGTGAGAGAGTGAAAGAGCACAAGGGTTCTAGTCAAAAGGGCACAAAGGTATGAAAATTAGAGCTAGAGAGAGAAAGTTGTGAAAGTTTCATATAAAGCTTTCATGGAGGATGGAAGCAACGTGAGTTGGAAGAAGAAGAAGGAGAAGAAGCTGCTGGAAGAAAAAAAATATTTATAGCTCAAGCTTATCCATTTCACTTGAAATTACGAAAATGCCCTTAGCACATTAACTTGTTCTCTTTCAATCCTTGGTGCAATCTTTTTACTCTTTTGATACTAAAACAAGTCCATAATGGTCTAGACATGCTCAGGTTTATGAAACTTAAAAATTTTGACCCGAGGTGAAAAATGATCATTTTGCCCCTGTGGTGAAAATTATTGAAACTTCTAGTTTTCTTCGTGTTTTCATCATTACATAATATTTATTCGGTCTTATGCCTATTTAGACCTTAAAATATCATAAAACCTTCTTTTGGGAGCATTTTAGAAGAAATGACGAAACTACCCTTGGCCCGTGTTATTGCGTCTATGCGTAGTTATGAGCCTATAGGGGTTGAGGTCTCACATTCTCCCCCACTTAAAATGAATTCGTCCTCGAATTCAAATTGGTGTAAGGTGAATAATCAAAGTTCTAGAGTTTGGCCACATCATTTTCATCGGGCATTCTTAACATAGAATCTTGGTTTATGCATCATATCTACTTTCAATCTTATAGAAAACTCAACAATGTCATAGTATATAGTTATGTGTACTACTCTTGTTGGATCAAAACAATATCATCCTTCATTTTATGAAGAGAATTCAAGTAAGCTATTAATTCTGGTCACACCTCAATCAAATCATCCTTAAATCATCAATTATGCATGTTTACGTAACCATCCGTAATTCCTCTACTTTTGTCATGACCCGGGACTCCCCATCGGGCCCATGACAACTGTCGCGAGGCCTCGACAGACATTATTCACCCCGAATGCCGATCGAAATCCCGCAAGGCTCTCGTATCAGCTTTCGCACTTCCTTGGTGAGCAATAGTTATCAAATAACAAAATTCAAGGGATTACAAATCATTTCCAAATCAGAACATAACATTTTGTTTTCTGGCTCACAGGGGCATTGTCACGACCTGGAACTCCCATCGGGCCTGTGAAAATCGTCCCGACGACTCGATAGGTACTCATTACCCCGAATGTCGATCGGAACCCCGCAAGGCTTAGCATCAGCTTCCGCATCTCCTCGGTGAGTGACAGTTATTAAATGTTGCATTTAAAAAAAGTCATAAGTCGTTTCCAAATAAAAATAATAAAATATTATTTTTTTGCTCATAGGGGCATTTTCATCATTTTTCTTCGATAATACCGAAACTCGCCAAAAACATGGTGTAAAAGCTTAATATGTTCGTACATATTTTAAATCAGATAACTAAAGTATAAAATTACTTTTACAATGACACGTGGGCCACCAACTAACCAATAAGATGCGAGTCTGTAAACCTATAATTTTGACAATGCAAGGCTAACTGAAGTCCTTGATGCAATCGGCTATCTACCGGCTATCCCGAACCTGAAATGTGGGGAATTAAGGGTGGTGAGATTATAAAATCCCAGTGAGTAAACAAACACCATCTAAACTATCTAAAGGCGAGTAAATGGAGACAATTAAAAAAATAATTAACTTCAGCAAATTTTTCACATCACGAATATTCATTTCAACCAAATAATCAATATGGCTCGTGAATTACTCAAAACTTAGCTCATGTCAAATCCTGTACTCGGTGACACCTAGACCAGGGGTATCCAACCGAGCCCGCCAAGGCTGTTAAAAATTCATATTTCGCATAAATTATATTTTTATTTTGAAACAAAGCCGTTCCTTGGCGTTGGTTGAGTCTCACTCTCACGCGGTGGTCCACGTGAAGTGCACTTAAAAAGCCCACTTCAGAAGATACCCTACGCGCCTCTACGACCGAGGTGAGAATATAAAAGAGTTTACCGTGCCCCTCTAATAGGCTGGCCCACGGAACCCCCCCACCACTGCAGTAGCTAATCTTTTATCTACCACCTGATTTATAAAATCTTTTTCTGCATGACATGGCAATTTATCGCAACTTAGTCTCTCAAGGCTAAATACACAGTACAAATAATTCTAACACCAAAATTAGTTTAGCCATTCATGCTCATTTATTGTCATAAGCCATTCAATTTAAAACCATAAATTTACAACAAAAGTAGGCAGTCTCCAATTACTTTATTTTCAAAACCAGTATTCGATTTTTCAGAAAATTTATAAAATCATTTTATAAAATCACAATTTCTCTTAAAACATTACAATTTACCATTTAAACCCATTTTTCATAAAATCACACAATTGTATAAAACTACTCTAGATAATTAAGACGATAATAAGTTTACTTACAATTTCTGAAAACTAAATTCGGGTACTCCAACTATTACTCATCAGGTGTGATTTCTTTGCCCTTGATAGAGGATTCGCCACCTTGACAAATTACACAATTAAGAGGTTTACTACTTTGGTACTAAACCAAAATAAACTAATTTATACTACTAATGCATGATATGAAGTGCAAAATGTCTAAATTTTGCCTAAACGCGATGTTAGCCTATTTCGGTTTTTTACTTGATAAATCGATATATGTGTCCGTTTAAACTCCAAATTAATTTTTTTTCAATTTCTATACCTCAATTGCACCCAAATTGACTTAATGTCCCTCAGTGTGGTGCAAATTATCAATCTCGGTAGCAAATTACGAAAACACCCATAGTAAGTAAAAATTTGTATTTTTGCTCCGAAAATTCTCATTATTTTTCTAGGCTCATAATTCATCATTCTTCATCATAATTCCTCAAATAAACATCAAGATCAGCAGCCAATATTCCCCTAGAAAATTCAGCATAATGGGTTTCAATGGGAGAAAATTATTTCTCTAGCTTATTTTTGCTATATTTCAATATAACCTAACTAAAATCACTTAATTCAGTTAAAATCAACCAAAACTCAAGTTCAAAACTCATCCATGGAGGTTTGGCCAGCATGGGTGTCCATACCCACTTTCTAATTTTGCATGAAAATGAGAAAAAAAATGCATGGGTAGTGAAAAGCACAAGGAAAATCAATGAAATTTACCTTTTTAATGCTTGATTTCTTGATTTCTCTTGATTTTTCCCAAAATTTTCAGCTAGGGTTCTTATTTCTTTTCCCCCTTTTTCTCTCCTGGTTTGGACAGCTGAAGAAGATGAGAATTCTGGAATTTTGACATTTTTAAAAGCTAAAATAATATAATATTATTTTATTCATTTTTTTTGTTTTATTAATTCCTTAAATTCTAGCCATCCATTTATTTTCAAATTTTCACCATACACTTGTCCCACATATCCATAGCTTAGATAAAATTCTGAGACTTATCCAAAGTCTTGGTGGAGTAATTTTTGAAATTTACACTTTTACCCCCGTAAAAGTCAAAAATTACATTTTTGCTCCAAAAACTGAAAAATTGCCCATAGACATATTTTTCATCCCTTCTACTCATACCATTCTCCAATTTGTCAAATTTGATCTAAATTCTCTCAAAATCTCAAATTTTGTCCGTGGGTGGAAAAATCACGATTTTGCCCCTACACTCCAAATATCATCGGAATTAAACTTTTTCACTGCCAAACCTTCAAATTATACTCCAATACTCAAATCATACTCCAATAAGTTAAATAGGGCAAAAAAAAAATCTTTTTTAAAAATTTTCATTTTGTCCCCAAGTGGCAAATGACCATTTTGCCTCTAGATAGTGAAAATTTCGGTTTGACTCTGAATTGATCATCGAACTCTGAATTACCATTTTGAGTCATCCCTGAACTGTGAAACTCTTAATTTCACCACAAAATTCCTATTTGAACTAGTTCAAGGCTTAATCGACTTAATGGTACCATTAGGGGCAATATCGTCTTTTAACGATTCCTCGAACTTCCTAAACATGCAAACATTCTATTGAACATGTAAATGACGTCATAATTATTTTATAGAACAGGGTTTAATAGGCATTTTCGTCATTTCATTTTTTTTTTTTGAAAATCTCAAAACTTGCTAAAAATGTAGTAGGTAAGCAGAAAATATATATTTAATGATTTAAAAACAAATTAAGTATCTAAAACGTTCATTTGAAGTGAAAATTTGACCATTTGAATATAATAAAAATATTCAATAAAATAAACTATTTTCTTGTAAAATAATTTTCATAAAACTATCGGTACATAATTCTTATAGCGTAAATGTTAATTATATTCATATATACTATAAAGCAAATAACCAAAACATAAAATTTCTTTTACAATGACACGTGGGCCCACCTCTAACCAAAATGCATCGGAAGCTGGAAACCTACAACTTTTACCGATTCGAGTCCAAATGAAAGTTCTTGTCAAAGTCAGCTAACTATGGAATTCCCCGAGCCTGAAATGTGAGGAAATGAGGGTGGTGAGATTATAAAATCCCAGTGAGTAAACAGATACCATCTAAACTATCTAAAGTCGAGTAAATGGAGACAATTAAAATAAATCATTATACTGTAATTTCATTACCTTTCAACTCATTTCAACCAAATAAAATCAATCCATAAAAATCGAGTAATCAACTTGGCTTATGAATTTCTTAAAACTTTGGCTCGTGCCAAAACTCATACTCGATGATACCTTGCGCAAGGCATCTAACCAAGTCCGCCAAGGCTGTTAAAATTTTGTATACACTTAAAATATATTTTAGTTTGAGAAAAATACAGCAGTTCCTTGGCGTTGCCTGAGTTCCCCTTCACGTGGTGGTTTGGCGTGAAGTGAACCCTAAGCTTTACCCCAGGAGATACCCTACGCGCCTCTCCGTTCGAGGTAATAATATAATGGACTTTACCGTGCCCCTCTAATAGGCTAGTCCACAGAACCCCCTCTGCAGTAAATAATTAATATATAATCCACCAATTAATAAAATTCATTCTAGCATGACATGGCAATTTATCGCAACCTAGCCTCTCAAGGCTGAATACACAGTATAAATAATTCTAACACCAAAATCAGTTTAGCCATTCATGCTCATTTATTATCATAAGCCATTCATTCAAAACCATAAATTTGCAACACAAACTAGCAGTCTCCAATTACTCTATTTTCAAAACCAATATTTGATTTTCCAAAAAATTTATAAAATCATTTTATAAAATTACAATTTCTCTTAAAACATAGCAATTTACCATTTAAACCCATTTTCCATAAAATCACACAATTGTATAAAACTACTTTAGATAATTAAGACGATAATAAGTTCACTCACTGTTCTAGGAGTCGATGTACTTCTAATCCCAGTCTCCAAGCACAATTTCTGTATTATTACCAGTGTACTTTGCTCACCACCTATCCACAATGTACAATACATAATTCACCACATCAATACTTGACCATTATAAAATCAATTCAGACTCAGTATATATGCATGATATGATATACAACTTATCCGACTACAGCTTAAATGCGATGTTGACCTAATTCTGCCTATTATCTCCAATTTAACTCCAAATCAATTCTTCTCACTTTCTACACTCCAATTATAGCTAAATTACCTTAATGACTGTAAATGAGATTCAATTTATCAGTCTCGATAGTAAATTACGAAAATACCCCTAGTGGGTAAAAATCGTATTTTTGCTCTAAAAATTTCTATTATTTTTCTAGACTCATAATTCATCATTTCTTAACCAATTCTCCTAAAAGAAAATCAAATTTATCCTCACTCAACACATGATAAATTCGGCCATTAATGATTGTGGGAGAAAATAAATTCTTTTCTTGTTGTTTTGTTTCTAAATATGCTAAACTAACTTAAAACACTAACATAACTTAAAATCAAATTAATCTAACAACTTTCTCTCTCCTAACCCATTTTTCAGAATTGAATTCATCATAATAACTCAATATTCAACCATGGAAATCAAGAACAAAAGCATGAGTAAGCTAGGTATCAAGGAAAACTAAAGAAATTCTAACTTACCTAGCTTGTTTCCTTGATTTCTTCACTTTTTCTTTGAATTTTCCACCTAGGTTTTCTTGTTTTTCCCTTTGTTCTTCCTCTCTTTCTCTCTCTTCCTTGCTTGGCCGGCCATATGAAGAAAATGGGCTGATTTTATGCCTTTTTATAAAGAAACAATAAATAATAAAGGTATGACACATGGCATTTTCTTATTGGTCTATTTTTAAAATTTTAAAATTTTAATCCTTTTTATCTCCACCACACAATTAGGCAATGGTCAAAATGAGGATAAAGGAAGACCATGTGCTGGAAAAATGTCCCGGTGGTGGAAAATTACAATTTTGCCCCTGGGATGGTAAAATTACCATTTTACCCTTTTACTTCAAATTATACCGAAATTAAAATTTTTCACTTCTAAACCTCAAATCTTACTCCAATAAGTCAAACTATACTCCAATAAGTCAAATGGGGCCAAAAAAATCTTTTCTAAAATTTTCATTTTGTCTCCAAGTGGCAAATGACCATTTTGCCCCTAGATAGCGAAAATTTCGGTTTGACTCCAAATTGATCCTCGAACTTCGAATCACCATATTAAACCATTCTGGGACTTTTAAATTCTTAATTTCACCGTGAATTCTCTATTTGATCTAGTTCGAGGCTTAAATCAACTTTGTTTTACGTCTAGGTACAATATCGACTTTTGTAAATTTTTTGGGACTCTCTTAGCATGCAAACATGCTATCCATCACATGTATGTCATGAAAAATATTTTTATAGAGTCGGGCTTGTCATCTTCTCCCCCACTTGGATCAACCATATGATCCTTCTTCTTGATTGACTTCGACATCTGGCTAAATATTAATATTTTAATATTATTTCATTAATAAAATATTATTTTATTCTAAAAATTTTATCTTGTCTCCTTGGTACCCGAAATACCTTATTATGCCTCACTTGACTTCTGAATCGCCTTTTATCTCACAAATTCTCCTCCGATAAAATTATTATTATTTTACTGTTATTTTCTCATTTGCGAAATATTTTATCCTAAACTACTCCTTTCATCTCTTATCACTTTTAAACGTTTTAATTGACCTCAATTTGTATTCGATCAACTTTATTTATCACTATATCAAAGTATGGGGTATTTCAACTTTGATCTTTTATCAAACCTTCCAACATTCAAGCATTTATTCCAACATTGACTATGGGTCTAAATGGTCAACCAACCTCTATTCCGTTTCACATACCTCCATACAAATTCCATTCAAGCATTTCATAATACATAAGGATCAAACACTCTTTATTTATTCATATATGTTTAACATCACGGATGATTCAAATCCGGTAACCATTAGTAACCATCTTCCCAAAAACAAACTCCAATACTTTCATGTTCGAGTGCTCACTAGATAAATCTCAACTTATATCATTATCAGTTAAAATCCTACTACTCAAGTATACGTATCGAATAGATAGTATATTAGCAAGCAGGGTATCGATCCCACAGGGAATTGATCTAAAACCTTACTAAGAACTAAAATTAAAACAACTCAATCTTATCAAAACAATCAAAATTTATTAATTAACTAAAACTAATTAACTAAAATTAAAAACAACAAGAAAATCAAAATAATAATAACTTGAAAAAATATCAAATCAATAAACCTAGAATTACAATATCGCTCATACTTCATCTAAATCTTACTTCTCTTCCTTAACTTTTTTCAATGGGTTGAATTGCTAACCTAGAGTCCTCAATTATTTATAAGGGTCTCCCGACTCAACCTATAAAAATATCTATTTTAACCAAAACACTATAACCCTATGTGATTTGAAATTAAAATAGACTCATTAAGTTCAGGCTCTAATCTGGCTACATATGGCCTATAGGTATATCCTTATCCTATACGCAAATCAATTAATTTGATCATATGCTATCCCAATTTTAGTCTACACTAAACTCCCTTTTCCAAGTTTGTTTAGATTCCTAGATCAATTTAATTGGTGGCCAAGTAATTAAAAGTATTAAGAACAAATTGGAATAAACAATTCAAATCCCATTAAAAATAAGTAAGATAGAGATTAAAAACTTAGACTACATGTGAGTTCAATTGCAATCCTAGAAAAAGAAATTTAACTACTCATAATCGCAAAATAAAATAACATTGTATAAAATTCAATCATTGAAAGTATCAAGAAAGATAAAAGCTAAGGGAAAAAACAAAACAATATTTTCCGCCTTGATCTCCAAGTTTCAGCCCCAACTTGTAACTTCTTGAATCTCTCAAAAGTTCCCTCCTAATGTTGTTAAACATATCCTATTTATACTAATAAACTTAACCTAAAGTTCCTTACGCTGACCTAGGGTTTAATTGGGCTTAAAAGTATAATAAGAGGCCCAAAATTCAATTGTCAATCTTTACAAATTTCCATTCTCGGTACAGTACATCTAGCTATTTTCTGACACAATTTTATCTATTTTCGATGCAGAACTGGGCAAAGTGATCTTCATGAAAGTTGTAGCTCTATCTCTTAGCTTTCCATGGTTTAAGAATCGCATCATTTGGAGTTCTATAGCTCGAGATATGGTCAAAATACTGAAGCATATGCAAGCAGATTCTAGGTCTTTTAACATCTTACTTTCCAAAATTAAGCCCAATCACTTTTAATCCTACAAAAGAAATAAAAACCAATAAATAATAACCAAATTAACAAGAAAAACATAAAATTAAAATAACTAACTTAAAAGTAACCTAATTATAAAAACAATTAAAAATAAATAAATTATAATTAAAAATTGAAGACTTAGCTAATATTTAATAATAAAATTGGAATAAAATAATTCTATAAAATAGAATTATCAATCATAAGGCATTTCAATAAATCATGACATTCTGCATAACCCCTTATAATCTTAATCAATCTCTTTAATCAATAACTCAACCTCTCAAGATTAAAGTTGCTCAAAATTTCCTTTTAAAGTTCTTTTCCAAGTCTCATTTTGATTACTAATTATTTCTGCATTTTCGATGTCATAGCTAATTTGTTCGTCATTAATCACCCACAACATATCTAACTTGATATTTCTCAAATTTACTCTAAACATCAGATCTCATGGCCTCATTAGTTTATCAATTTGAAGATCAAATTAAACATTTGTCTCTCCTTAAGTGCACTTTAAAATTTAAGAATCATCTATTAAGGCCTTTTTGATATTAACTTCTTTTAGTCCCTTTTACCTTAGAAAATTAAATCCATAATCATTCATTTTGAATCATGAGCTTTATATCAATCAAGACAGATTTTACACTTTTAATTATACGAATCCAAATGCACACCTTTACTCATAAGCTATAAACTTTTCCCCACATCTTTATATCTCAAAACTATATATATAGAAGTAATACCAAAACTGATACATCATTTTCCATTGCCCCTTAGGATATTAAATTCATGTCATACTTCTCTATTTGTGTACTTCATAATAGCCTAACAATTTCTAGCTCACAGTTAAGCTAGGTCATATACCAAGCCTCTCAGGCTATATTAAAACACCAAGTTTTATCATGATATAATAGAATTTGATGAACTTATACCAAAAGTATAAACACTTACTTTTAAGCTAACAGAATTATAATCCACTTGTTCACTGCCAAAATCAGCGATAAATTATCTTAATCATTGTCTAGCACTATAACCATTGATAGAATATCATCATCGAATCAAATTATAACTAACTCCACATGAGCTTTTATACCAATATGCAACATATATATTTCCAAAAATTTTAACTTCGAATAGCCTTAGGCATATCAAGCCCAATAAGTTGTCTATAAAATCAAAATAACCAACAATCAAGTTTAGAATCATTTTTTTTCTCGGTTGGTTAGATCATGCTCCTCATTTGTAGTGAATACACAAAGCTGATTCCAGTATTCCATTCTCATACAAGAGTTAACCACTAATTGGCACTATCTCCAAACACCACGTGTTTTATAAGTCGATTTTCTTAGTCAAAATTTATATTGTAGTATTCCATCTCTAGGTCATGTCTCATTACCAAATCTTTATTTGTATATGACTATTTGAATTCTCAAATCATCATCTCTTTTCCCAAGTAGATCTCTATGAATCCAATTGAATACTTTTATTCCCTCACAAGGGTAATATCGATTAACTAAAGTATATCGCCATTATTCATTAAGCATTTAAAGCACAGTTCAATCTTCGCTTACCTTTATTTGGTACGCTATCTTGATAACTACTCAAAATGAAATGAAACATGTGAAGGAAGCACTTTTTTACTATTGTATGCTCTACCTCCATAAGCGTATCAAGATCATATTATTATCGGGTCTACATAATGGCAAGGTAGTCATTACCTCAAATCAACATTCCCAAGCATTCTTAGACTTGCAGCGTACCTTGGTACTACGTGACATATCAGTCACGAACATCAACATCACTATAAAACTATTAGCTCCTCGAGCTTTAATGTTTTCTTGTTGTGAAAAATCTCTCAAATTTATCTTACCAAGGTGTTCACAAGGTGGATACATGTTCGTAATTTACTGTTCAATGCCTAAAGCAGTGAACACAGTCTCATCATTAAAGTTCTACCTTTATCTATCAATCATAGCTCCCTTGCACATTTACCTATATATTGATGGGTTACTCACAAACCACTCATGGCCATCCAAATTTCGACCTCTTATAGCAAGTCAAGCTAATATATTTTCTTATGCTTTTCCATACACTTCCAAAACACTTAAACACTTCCTTTAATAAGGTTCCATTGAAAACTTAATTAATCAAAGGCTTATCTTTAAAGCCACTCTTAACTTTAATCGTTCATTGTATGCCCGATAACACTTTAGCTCACTGACCCCACTGGATATTATTTTAAAATCTCTCAAGGTGTCTGTGTTCTTAGTTCGGATCATACCATCTAGCTTAGTATAATTGCATTAATTATCCTTAGGCTCTTTATGCTCAGCATATCAACATTCATATTTCTCCCTCATTCATGTTATTGACCTTGTTAAGGTATATGTGGCTTTTCAACCTTTCACAATACATTCCACATTTATGCCAGGGCATTCTCAATCTCATGCCAAGCTTATAGGCATGTAATCACCAATTAGGCCAAATCCTTCTATGGAATATCTCTTTCCATACAATGAATGCAAATCACAAGATATATAACTTCGAGTGTATGCTTACATATTGGTAACCTCCATATATTTCATGGTCATAAAAACCACAATTTGCAAAACTAGCTTTCTATCACAAGTTTGCAATCGGAACATTAGTCTCAACATATCTCACTTTGGGCATACTTCACAACTAGCATTCACATACCTTTACCATAACATTTAGTGCAAATTGATTAAGCAATGATCTCCAAATTTACTCTTAGATACACATATATCAAATTGTACACCACTTAGGGTTGAGATCTTGACTTTACTCATCAATTCTTAACCAATTACATCCATAAGATAGACAATTCACTAAATTTTTGTATCTTGCTTTTGCAGTCATAAGATCAAAATTTCTTAAGCTTAGGACGCAAAAGCTTCCTCTTCGAGCATATTCGAAAATCCACATGCTTTAAGTCCTTTACCCTTAGGGAAGTCACATTCAAGACTAATCATTTACATCATAGGTTGCATATTGAACCAAATATATTTTCAAATTGACCTTTAAAGCAATTCGTATATCGATCTTCATATAGAACTCCATATGGCACTTAGACTAAATTTGTCATTTCCATGTCATTTAATTTCAAACTACTAAATCCATATCTAGTCCTTTAATCCTTTGGCTCCACACTAAGCATAGCAATATTCAAGCTCATCCTTAGAGTAGATCATTTACTAGCCTTTTACTTCATGACCATACATCAATTATAATATTCCGTGATTTTCACCCTTGAGCTAATTCATGCAATTATAACCATAAACCACAATAATTCAATCCAAGCCTTGAAATCTCACAATCACTTAGTTGAAATCAAAACCAACTCCATTTAAGCTACTATACACATATTCAACACTTATACGCTTATAAAATATTTCAAAAGCCCACACCATTTCTATAGGGGCATGTCAAGCTCAATTAACACAGTGCACTTACCTCCGTGCACATTAATGTTGGTTTACTTTTTTCCTCGATACTTAAATTTATAAACCTCAAGTGAGTCATAACAATCACTATTCATTCTAATCAAAATACAGCTCTTACTACCATTATCATACGTCCTCCCTATATTGACCCAAATACAATCCATAGTCTCCAAATTTTTTTTTTTTTAACCATGGGTTCAAATCATAATTCCACCAAATGAATAAACTATTACGGACTTAACAGTCCAGCTCCACCTTCCTCCATCCTTAGTCAGAGGAATATATCATTATATTGGCCTTTCATTAGGAGCATTTGCTTAAAAATCTTTTCAATAATGGTTTGTGTCTCGGGTGGCATCTCAAATCCAGACAACGAAACCACTTATGACCTTTACATAATGTTAGCAAGAGGGTAGGTTGCTAGGAATAGGAGATCATATAGCCTCATGTCTATGACTTATGCTGCAGTCACAAACCATAGACAAGACTCTACATTAACTCCGACAACTCCACTGACTGCCACGAGAATCCCTAGGACTCGACTAAACCTAGAGCTCTGTTACCACCTTTGTCACAGCCCAAATTCTCGGGCCATGACCGGCGCATGGGCCCAATGGGCATAGCCCACCAAGCCCAAGCAAACCTATTATGTAATTTTGCTTAACATCCCATCAACTATTCTCAAGTCATCTTTCATAATTTCTACTTATAATCACTTTAATAATGGGCTATAGCAATCAAGAATTTCATTCATATAAACCCAAAATGATGTTAACATTTCAACTCATGGTGGCATTAACAGTTAAAATATACATATTTCGTCTACGACACGTATCTTAGTATTTTACATCACATGAACGTACTCATAAAACAAAATGACTCTTGACTTCCAACGGAGTGACCACAGTGAAGATGCGGCTATTGAGATGCTATAGTACCTACCAAGAAAACGAGCATATGTGTGCAACTCAATCTAGGTCCCAATTGCCTCCACATCTGAAAACATGAATTTTAAAAACATGAGTACGAAACTCAGTGAGTGAACATAAGAAGGGAACAAGCAATCAATAGGAAGAATTTGAAAATCATGATGCACTTGTTTCAAAAACAATGCAATTGATTTAATTTCTTACTAAAAACCACTCATTTCAAACCTTGATTAATAACCTCATAGTGTTGCAACAACCCATGATCAATCCATGAAGTTAAATGGGTGAAAAATATATCAAAAACTGAATAGGGTAGCATGTAGGACAGAATGTTTCTCGCTGCAGCGAAGTTCATTCTCGCTGTAGCGAGAAACAGTACCAGTTTGCATGTGTTTCAGTTTTTCTAGAATATGTTCTGCTAAAGAAGTACATATGACCTGATTTTTGGACCATTAGAAAGATAAGAGGCAGGGCTACAACTTTTATGTTTACCACTTTTCCCAGTTCGGACGAGAAGATGGTCAAATTCTTCATTAAAGTGAAGGCACTGCATTAGAACCCAAGAGTTTCTCGCTGCAGCGAGATTTATTTTCACTATAGCGAGTTTTCTACTACCAAAACAGAATGTTTCTCCCTGCAGTGAGAAGCAAGGCACCTAAGTGAAAAATGGGCCTCCTTTGCACAAAAAATCCATTTGGTGCTACAATAAAGATCAACTTGCAAGAAAATGGGAATTTCTCAAGATTCATCATGCCAAATTTCACATGTATTACAACCATATACCATTACTCATAAACTTCCTATAACACACATATTTAAATATGTACATATATATATATTGTAAAACCCGACCCTATAAACACATGTCATGACATACATGTACTGAGCAGCATGTTATTATGCTAGGAAAGCACCTAAGAATAGACGAAACCTGGTATCGTACCTAACGGTACACTTGAGTTGATTTAATCTCGAACTAGTTCAAATAGGAATTGTAGGATGAAATTTAATATTTTATAGTCCAGGAATGACTCAAAATGATTGTTCGGAGTTCGAGGGTGCATTTGGGGTAAAATGGAAAAATTTTGATGTTTAGGGGCAAAATCGTCATTTTGCCACCTAAGATAATAATTTGATCATGGAGTGAAATTTTTGACAAAGATTAACTATTTGGAGTATAATTTAATGATAGAAAGTAAAAATTTTCAATTCTGACAATTTTCGAAACATAGGGGCAAAACGGTAATTTTATCGTCCCGGGGTAAAAATCGTAATTTTCACCACCCAAAACTTATCAAAATCATAGGATTTATTTATTTTTTGTATGAACAACTATGGTATGCTAAGTGGTGAAAAATTTAAGTTTGAATGATGAAATTTTTAAAATGGGCCAATGGAAAAGTGACACATGGCACTTTTTTAATTGTTTAATATTATTTTAATAGAAAATCAGCTCATTTAAACCCCATACTAAGTGCTGGCCGGCCATAAGGAAAGAACAAGAGAGAAAATAGAGAGGAAAGGAAGAAAAGAGAAAAATCAAAGAGAAACAAGAAAATTCAAAGGGGAATTCGCGTTTTGCGCCCGTTTATGCATCTAACGGTAAGATTTTTCGACTTTAGCTTGATTTTTACCTTTCCTAGGCCTTTGTTTCCATTTAGCATGCTTGAGGAGAGAGATCTAAAAGTGACATCAAGGGCTGGACGAATTTCAAGGGGGGAGAAATTGAAATTTTTAGGTTTTGATTTTTAGTTAAATTGATAGTTTTAGTTAGTTAAATGTGTTTAGAAATTAAATTGGGCAAGAAAGCATTAAATTTTCACAATACCCACCCTTGGCTGAATCTTCAATGAGGTACAATGATGATGATCTGATTTTTATTCTAAGAGAAATGAAGAGAAAATGATGAAAAATGGTTAATGTGATAGAAAAACAAAGTAAAAAATTTACTGAGTTAATGTCCCATTTTTGGCCGAATTTTTTAAGGAGGAAAGTGAACTGATTTTGGTGATTTTAGAAGGTTATTGGCTGATATTTAATGGTTAAAAATGTTGGAGAGAGAATGGGACGATTTAGAGCTAAAATGGAGCGCGTTAACAATTTATTGGGTAAAGTGTCAAAAATAGGTTAATACCGCGTTTAAGCCGTTTTAGGCTATTGCATTTCATACCATGCATTAGTATAGGATTTAAGCCAATTATATAGTGATTTAGCATCAATGTGGTGAATTGGGTAAATTTTGCAATGTGTCTAGAAGGAGAGCCTTCCGGTAAAGGCAAGGAAGTCATACCCGACAAACAGTGATCGGGGCACCTAGGAAGCATTTCATCTATACAAACGGTGAGTAAACTTATTATTATTATAAATTATCTAGAGTTTATTTTTAAATGCTCTTCATGTATTTTATGAAATGAAAATGAGATTAAAATGGGATTTTTTATGTTTTAGAAATAAATGTGACAAATAAAAATATATTGTGTTGATTATGAAATTGAGTAATTGGAGGCTATCAATTATTTTGAAATATATATATTTTACTATGAATGGCTTATGATATATGAGTATATGTGGCTATATTTTATAATTGCCTTGGGAATAAATGTAAGCTGTTTTTACTATGCAGGCTGGGTAAATAAATAAAAGTTACGTTATACTGTCAAAATTTTATTAAAATTAGTGGGTTAGTCACTGCAGTGATGGGTTTTCGTGGACTGCCTATTAGAGGGGCACGGTAAACTCAGTTTCATAGTTACTCCGGTTGTAGAGGTGAGGAGGGTAACTCTTGGGGTAGTGTTAGAGTTCACTTCACGTCGAACCTCTACGTGAATGTGTAACTCGGCCAACGCCAAGGAACGGCTTGTTTTCAAAACTAGAATGTGTTTAACATGTAAATATCTTAACAACCTTGGCGAACTCAGTTAGATGCCTCGACCAAGGTATCCCTGAGGACTAGATTTTGGCTTGAGCCATGTTTTTAATAAAGGTTATAAGCCTTGACAATTGTTTTGGTAAATTACAAATGTTTTATGGTTTAAGAAAAAAATTGAAAACCTTATGAAATGGTTTGTGATTTGTTGTTTAAACTTGCCTCCATTTTACTCACCTTTAGATATTTATGATCATGTCTGTTTACTCATTGGGATTGCAAAATCTCACCCACCTCCTTTCCAAACATATCAGGCCTGTGGTAGCTTGTAGATACCTTATTTTGTCGAGGATTCCAGTTGACATCTCTATCTCACAGACAGTAGGTTACTATCACCAACACTTGGTGTAGTTGTGGGCCACTTGTCATTATAATTATTATTGTACATTATAACTTTGTAAATTATTGTATGTATGACTTTATTTTATTCTCACACTACAAAAATTATTTATGTATAGTTCTATAAAAATTGTTTTATAAGAAAATGAAATATATTATCAAATATTTTTATTTAGTTTAATTAGCCAACTTTTCACTCTAAATGAATGATTTAGATTACAAAAATTTATTTTTAATCGGCAGTGGATATTTTTCTACCATACGTTGTATCTTTATCAAGTCTCAAAATTTTTTGATAAAAATGACCAAAATACCCCTATGTGGCGAAATTTTTATTTTGATTGTTTTCGATCTAAAATAGTTTATATTTTCTTAAAACTCGATATTTAACAACGATTGCTCACAAGAAAGGTAAGAAACTGATTCGTTAGCCTTGCGAGGTTCCGATTGGCATTCCGGATAAATAGTGTAAATCGGGACGTCGCGGCGGTTGTCATGGGCCCGAAGGAGGTTTCGGGTCGTGACAATTCAATTGGTATCAGAGCTTTTGGTTTAAAAACTTATGGTTTTGAAAGAAGTTTTTGATTTTTAAAGTTCTTGGATTTAAAGTTATTTTAAAATAATTTACAATGTCAGTGTGGCCCAGTTAAGATTAATTAGTTGCATGTAGTTGCATATAGAGTCTTAAGTAGTCTAAACCAATTCTGTTCTTCTTGTAGATCATTATGCCTCCTCGACGTGAGCTACCACCTATCACTAGATCTACCGGTAAGGGAAGAGGTCGTCCTAGACAAAGTCGGTCGGATTCCATAGAAGAGGAGTCGGCTGCATCTTCTTTTAGAGTAGTTCCTACTGTTGAGTCTACTGACATTTTTGTACCTCCTCCACCACCTGTTGCTACTCCTGGCGTACTTGCCATGTCACCCGAGGCAGCTCAAGCATTAGCGGCTTTTCTCATTGCTCTTACGGGCCAGGCTCAAGCTGGTCCAGTTCGACCTGCTGATTCCCCTATAACAGCCCCAATACCACCACCTCCTATTCCACCCCAAACACCGGAGGTCTCTATTTCTAAGAAATTTAAGGAAGTTAGACAGTTGAGTTGCGTCTAGTTTACTGGCGAGTTGGATGCGACCGCAACTAAAGATTAGGTTAATCAAGTTTCGGAGACTTTTTCTGATATGAGATTAGATGACGATATGAAGCTAATGGTGGCTACTAGATTACTAGAGAAGAAGGCTCGTACTTGGTGGAATTCAGTGAAGTCTCGTTCCACTACTCCTCAAACATGGTCTGACTTCCTCAGAGAATTTGATGGTCAATATTTTACTTTCATCAGAAAGAAAAGAAAAGAGAATTTCTGAGCTTGAAACAAGGAAATCTAACTGTAGAGGAGTATGAGACTCGTTTTAACAAGTTGATGTTACATGTGCTAGATCTGGTAAAATCTGAGTAGGATCAGGCCAATTATTTCGAGGAAGGGCTCCGTAATGAGATCAGGGAACAGATGATAGTGACTGGTAAGGAGCCACATAAGGAAGTCGTGCAGATGGCCTTACGGGCTGAGAAGTTCGCCACTGAGAATAGACATATCCGAGCTAAGTTCTCAAAGAGAAGGAATCCGCCTACGTTCTCGGGTCAGTCTTCAAAGAGAGGTAGAGATTCGACATCTACTGCAGGAAGTACTACCTCAGCTTTTGTGGCATCCACTATACCTCCATCTTAGCAGTCACAGCTGAGATCTTCTAGATTTGATCGGCCAGTGATGAGTAGTCAAAGGAGAACTTCAGGAGGATTGGACAGATGCCGTAATTACGGAGGATTTCATGTTGGGTCATGTAGACAGCTTGTAAAGTGTTTTCAATACGGCCAACAGGGCATATCAGGAGAGATTGTCCTTAGTTGAGATGGGGTACAGTAGCTACTTCTACTCCTCCAACTCATCCTAGTATACCGCAGATAGACACTTCAGGATCACAGTCCAGACAGGGCCCAATGATACGATCAGGCATGGGAAGTAATACCCCAGAACAACCATCTTCCATACCGCAACCCTAGATTTAGACCAGGGTCTTTGCAGTGACTGAGGATGAAGCCCGAGTTCGACCTAGCACAATGACAGGTACTATGATTGTGTTTAATAGAGATGCACATGTTTTGATAGATTCGAGTTCTGATAGATCATACGTTAGCATATCATTTGCATCATTCTCATATAGGAACCTGTCACCATTAGAGGAAGAGATTATAGTGCATACTCCTCTAGGCGAACGGTTAGTAAAAAATACTTATTATAGGGATTGTCGTATTAAAGTTAGAGAAGAAGAATTTATGGGTGATTTAATCCCTTTGGAGATTCGGGACTTTGATTTGATCTTGGGTATGGATTGGTTGTCCACTCATTGAGCAAAAGTGGATTGTTTTAAGAAAGAAGTGATTCTCCAAAGTTCAGAGGGAGCAAAAGTTGTATTTACGGGGGAGCGTCGAGTATTACCGTATTGTGTAATCTCGACCCTCAAAGCTTTGAAATTGGTGCGAAAGTGATATCCGACATACTTGGCTCATGTGATTGATATATCGAGGGAGGAATCTAAGTTAGAGAATGTCCCCGTAGTAAGTGAGTTCCTTGATGTATTTCCTGATGAATTACCAGGACTTCCTCCCGATCGTGAGTTTGAATTCACCATTGACTTACTTCCGAGTACTGCCCCTATCTCTATTCCTCCATATAGAATGGCTCCAACAGAGTTGAAGGAGTTGAAAGTACAATTGCAAGAGTTGGTGGACAAAGGTTTTATACGCCCTAGTATATCTCTGTGGGGAGCATCGATTTTATTTATGAAAAAAAAAGACAGTACACTTCGGTTATGTATAGATTACCGACAACTTAACAGAATGACCATTAAGAACAAGTATCCGTTGCCGAGGATTGATGATCTTTTCGATCAATTATAGGGAGCTACAGTGTTTTCTAAGGTTGATCTAAGGTCTGGGTATCATCAGTTGAGGATTAAAGAACAGGATGTACCCAAGACAGCATTCAGGACTCGGTACGATCATTATGAGTTCTTGGTCATGCCTTTCGGGTTAACTAACGCACCGACAGCTTTTATGGATCTCATGAATAGAGTGTTCCACCCTTACTTGGACAAGTTTGTTATTGTGTTCATTGATGATATCCTGGTTTACTCGAGAGATAATGATGAGCACGCTACCCACTTGCGTATAGTATTACAGACTTTGCGGGTAAGACAGTTGTATGCAAAGTTTTGAAAGTGTGAGTTTTGGTTACAGGAAGTGGTATTCTTGGGACACGTAGTATCGGGAGCTGGAATATATGTTGATCCCAAGAAGATAGAGGCAATTTTACAATGGGAGCAACCTAAGACAGTGACGAAGATTTGTAATTTCCTCGGATTAACCGGTTATTATCGGAGCTTTGTTTAAAGGTTTTCCTTAATAGCAGCTCCTTGGACCCATCTAACTCGTAAGGGAGTTAAGTTTGAGTGGGATGATGTTTGTGAGAATCGATTTCATGAGCTCAAGAACCGGTTAACCTCTACTCCCTTTTTAACACTTCCTGTTAATGGTAAGGGATTTGTAGTATATAGTGATGCCTCAATGTTGGGGTTGGGGTGCGTATTGATGTAGGATGAAAAAGTTGTGGCTTATGCTTTTAGACAGCTAAAGAGGCATGAAGCAAATTACCCTACCCATGATTTAGAGTTAGCAGCAGTGGTGTTTGCTTTAAAAATCTGGAGGCATTATTTGTATGGTAAGCATTGTCGGATATTTACGGATCACAAGAGTTTAAAATATTTGCTCACTCAAAAAGAGCTTAATTTGAGGCAAAGGCAATGGTTGGAGTTGATAAAAGATTATGACTTGGTGATAGACTATCATCTGAGAAAGGCGAACGTTGTAGCTGATGCCTTAAGTCGTAAGTCTTCATCGTCTTTAGCAGCACTTCAGAGTTGTTATTTTTCAGCATTATTAGAGATGAAATCTCTTGGGGTCCAGTTGAGAAATGGTGAGGATGGATCCTTATTGGCAAGCTTCATAGTGCGACCTTCGTTACTTGATCAGATCTAGGATATTCAGAGGTCTGATGATGAGTTAAGAAAAGAAATTCAAAAACTGACTGATGGGGGAGTCAGTGAGTTCAAATTCGGAGAGGATAACATATTGATGTTTAGAGACCGAGTTTGTGTTCCTGAGGGAAACCAGCTACGACAGACGATCATGGAAAAAGCCCATTCATCTACCTATGCATTACATCTTGGAAGCACCAAGATGTATAAGGGAGAATTATTAGTGGCCAGGTATGAAGCGAGACGTAGCGGAATTTGTAGCAAAGTGTCTCGTATGTCAGCAAGTTAAGGCGAAGCATCAGAGGCCAGCAAGTACACTTCAGTCTTTACCTGTTCCTGAGTGGAAATGGGAGCATGTAACTATGGATTTTGTTTTGGGACTGCCGCGGACATAGAGGGGAAATGATGCAATTTGGGTGATCGTAGATCGGTTGACTAAGTCTTCCCACTTTTTAGCTATCCATAGTACATACTCTATTGAGAAGCTGGCTCAGCTCTATATAGATGAGATTATAAGGCAACATGGAGTTCCCGTTTCTATAGTGTCAGACCGAGATCCTCGATTCACTTCTCGATTTTAGTCAAAATTTCAAGAAGCTCTCGGAACCAAATTGAAATTTAGCACTACTTTTCACCCACAAACGGATGGCCAGTCAGAGAGGACTATCCAGACTATGGAGGATATGTTGAGGGCTTGTGTCATGGATTTTCTTGGGAGTTGGGATAGACACTTGCAGTTAGTGGAATTTGCTTACAACAACAGCTTCCAGTCTAGCATCGGTATGGCACCGTACGAAGCTTTATATGGAAAGAAATGTCGTACTCCACTTTATTGGGATGAAGTGAGTGAAAGAAAGTTAGCTAGTGTGGAATTGATCGATCTAACTAATGACAAGATCAAGGTTATACGAGAGAGGCTAAAGGTAGCCCAGGATAGGCAGAAGAGCTATGCAGATAAACGGAGAAAAGACTTGGAGTTTGAGGTCGATGATAGAGTTTTTCTTAAGGTGTCTCCTTGGAAAGGTAATAATTTGAATGCTTTGTGGTATTAAGTTTTATTTGATTATATTATTATGGTAAATTATGATATCTTGTTAGATAATGAAAGGTGTGATTCGATTTGCGAAGCGGGGAAAACTTAACCCGAGGTATGTTGGACCATTCTGAATCATTGAGAGAATTGGACCAGTGGCTTATCGGTTAGAATTACCTCCGGAGTTAGATCGGATCCACAACATTTTCCATGTCTCCATGCTTAAGAAATATGTACCAGATCCCTCTCACATTCTCAAAGCACTTCCGATTGAGTTGCATGATGATTTGAAGTTCGAAGTGCAACTTGTGAGTATCTTGGATCGAAAGGATCGAGTACTAAGGAACAAGAGTATTTCAATGGTCAAAGTGTTGTGGAAAAGTACTCGAATGGAGGAAATGACATGGGAAGTAGAGCATCAGATGAGGAACCAATACCCGCATCTATTTGTCGAATCTGGTAAGTGAAATTTTGAGGTCAAAATTTTATTTTAAGGGGGGTAGAATTGTAAAACCCGACCCTATAAACACATGTCATGACATACATGCACTAAGTAGCATGTTATTATGCTAGAAAATGTTATTATGCTAGAAAAGCACCTAAGAATAGACGAAACTAGGTATCGTACCTAACGGTACACTTGAGTTGATTTAACCTCGAACTAGTTCAAATAGAAATTGTAGGATGAAATTTAATATTTTATAGTCCAAGAATGACTAAAAATGATTGTTCGGAGTTCGAGGGTGCATTTGGGGTAAAATGGAAAATTTTTATGTTTAGGGGTAAAATAGTCATTTTGCCACTTAAGATAATAATTTGATCATGGAGTGAAATTTTTTACCAAGATTAACTATTTGGAGTATAATTTAATGATAGAAAGTGAAAATTTTCAATTTCGACAATTTTCGTAACATAGGGGCAAAACGATAATTTTATCATCTCGAGGTAAAATCGTAATTTTAACCGCCCAAAACTTGTCAAAATCATAAGATTTATTTATTTTTGGTATGAACAACTATGGTATGTTAAGTGGTGAAAATTTTAAGTTTAAAGGATGAAATTTTAAAAATGGGCCAATGAAAAAGTGACACATGGCACTTTTTTAATTGTTTAATATTATTTTAATGGAAAATCAGCCCATTTAAACCCCATACTAAGTGCTGGCTGGCCATAAGGAAAGAACAAGAGAGAAAATAGAGAGGAAAGGAAGAAAAGAGAAAAATCAAAGAGAAACAAGAAAATTCAAAGGGGAATTCGCGTTTTTCGCCCGTTTACGAGTCTAACGGTAAGATTTTTCGACTTTAGCTTGATTTCTACCTTTCTTATGCCTTTGTTTCCATTTATCATGCTTGAGGAGAGAGATCTAAAAGTGACATCAAGGGCTGGATGAATTTCAAGGGGGGAGAAATTGAAATTTTTAGGTTTTGATTTTTAGTTAAACTGATAGTTTTAGTTAGTTAAATGTGTTTAGAAATTAAATTGGGCAAGAAAGCATTAAATTTTCACAATACTTACCCTTGGCCGAATCTGCAATGAGGTACAATGATGATGATCTGATTTTTATTCTAAGAGAAATGAAGAGAAAATTATGAAAAATGGTTAAATGTGATAGAAAAACAAAGTAGAAAATTTACCGAGTTAATGTTCCATTTTGGCCGAATTTTCCTAGGAGGAAAGTGAACTGAGTTTGGTGATTTTAGAAGGCTATCGGCTGATATTTAATGGTTAGAAATGTTGGAGAGAGAATGGGAAGATTTAGAGCTAAAATGGAGCGCGTTAGCAATTTATCGGGTAAAGTGCCAAAAATAGGTTAATACCGAGTTTAAGCCGTTTTAGGTTATTGCATTTCATACCATGCATTAGGATAGGATTTAAGTCAATTATATAGTGATTTAGCATCAATGTGGTGAATTGGGTAAATTTTGCAATGTGTCTAGGAGGAGAGCCTTCCGGTAAAGGCAAGCAAGTCGTACCCGACCAAAAGTGATCGGGGCACCTAGGAAGCATTTCATCTATACAAACGGTGAGTAAACCTATTATTATTGTAAATTATCTAGAGTTTATTTTTAAATACTCTTCATGGATTTTATGAAATGAAAACGAGATTAAAATGGAATTTTTTATGTTTTAGAAATAAATGTGACAAATAAAAATATATTGTGTTGATTATGAAATTGAGTAATTGGAGGCTGTCAATTATTTTGAAATATATATATATATATATATATATATATTTTACTATGAATGGCTTATGATATATGAGTATATGTGACTATATTTTATAATTGCCTTGGGAATAAATGTAAGCTGTTTTTACTATGCAGGCTGGGTAAATAAATAAAAGTCACGTTATATTGTCGAAATTTTATTAAAATTGGTGTGTTAGTCACTGCAGTGATGGGTTTTCGTGGACTGCCTATTAGAGGGGCATGGTAAACCCGGTTTCATAGTTACTCCGGTTGTAGAGGTGAGGAGGGTAACTCCCGGGGTAGTGTTAGAGTTCACTTCAAGTCGAACCCCCACGTGAATGTGTAACTCGGCCAACGCCAAGGAACGGCTTGTTTTCAAAACTAGAATATGTTTAACATGTAAATATCTTAACAACCTTGGTGGACTCGGTTAGATGCCTCGGCCAAGGTATCCCCGAGGATTAGATTTTGGCTTGAGCCATGTTTTTAATAAAGGTTATAAGTCTTGACAATTGTTTTGGTAAATTACAAATGTTTTATGGTTTAAGAAAGAAATTGAAAACCTTATGAAATGGTTTGTGATTTGTTGTTTAAACTTGCCTCCATTTTACTCGCCTTTAGATATTTATGACAATGTCTGTTTACTCATTGAGATTGCAAAATCTCACCCACCTCCTTTCCAAACATATCAGGCCTGTGGTAGCTTGCAGATACCTTATTTTGTCGAGGATTCCAGTTAACATCTCTATCTCACAGACAGTAGGTTACTATCACCAACACTTGGTGTAGTTGTGGGCCACTTGTCATTGTAATTATTATTGTACATTATAACTTTGTAAACTATTGTATGTATGACTTTATTTTATTCTCACGCTACAAAAATTATTTATGTATAGTTCTATAAAAATTGTTTTATGAGAAAATGAAATATATTATCAAATATTTTTATTTAGTTTAATTAGCCAACTTTTCACTCTAAATGAATTATTTAGATTACAAAAATTTATTTTTAATCGGTAGTGGATATTTTTCTACCATACGTTGTATCATTATCAGGTTTCAAAATTTTTTGGTAAAAATGACCAAAATACCCTTATGTGGCAAAAATTTTATTTTGATTGTTTTCGATCTAAAATAGTTTATATTTTCTTAAAACTCGATATTTAACAACGATTGCTCACAAGAAAGGTAAGAAACTGATTCGTTAGCCTTGCGGGGTTTCGATTGGCATTCCGGATAATGAGTGTAAATCGAGACGTCGCGGCGGTTGTCATGGGCCCGAGAGAGGTTCCGGGTCGTGACATATATATATATACCCATCATCATCATGCACACCATCCCATCATCATCAGCTCATGTGCACTCCCTACTCACACATGGCTAGGTCATCACCTGTTTATGCGCACTCCCTACTCGCACATAATCGGATCATCATCGATTTATGTGCACTCCCTACTCGCACATAGCCGAGTTAATATCATTACACAACAATATCTTCATATGTATATATATATCAACATAATGTAGCAATATATGAATCCATAATAGCCACATATCACAACACAAAGATAATTTATCAAGGGCTTGTTCCCAAGGCACCCATTCTTAAGAAAAGTTTGATAAAATCATTTAATGTCTTGTGCAAACACATTCACATTCCCAAAAATACTCTGAAATACAAGTTCACTTACTGATCTTGTTGTTTCTTTTGCTTGACTCTAACCTCAACTAATGCTCCAAATGGACATGTGAGGCCTTGTTGAAACCTTAGTGTTTCATTGTAGTTGAATTCTCTTCCAATAGCTTCTAAACAATTATGAAAAATCTCTCTTTCTCTTTCTAAACCTCCAACTAGTGAGAGAAAGTGCTAAACAATGACTTTTGAGGGTTTTAAAGTGAGAGAGTGAAAGAGCACAAGGGTTCTAGTCAAAAGGGCACAAAGGTATGAAAATTAAAGCTAGAGAGAGAAAGTTGTGAAAGTTTCATATCAAGCTTCCATGGAAGATGGAAGCAACGTGAGTTGGAAGAAGAAGAAGGAGAAGAAGCTGCTGGAGAATGAAGAAGCTGCTGGAAGAAAAAAAATATTTATAGCTCAAGCTTATCCATTCCACTTGAAATTACGAAAATGCCCTTAGCACATTAACTTGTTCTCCTTCAATCCTTGGTGCAATCTTTTTACTCTTTTGATACTTAAACAAGTCCATAATGGTCTAAACATGCTCGAGTTTACGAAACTTAAAAATTTTGACTCGAGGTGAAAAATGACCATTTTGCCCCTGTGGTGAAAATTATTGAAACTTTTAGTTTTCTTCGTGTTTTCATCATTACACAATATTTATTCGGTCTTATACCTATTTAGACCTTAAATATATCATAAAACCTTCTTTTGAGAGCTTTTTAGAAGAAATGACGAAACTACCACTGGTCCGTGTTATTGCGTCTATGCGTAGTTATGAGCCTATAGGGGTTGAGGTCTCACAGGATATATCCATCACCAATCATGAAATCAATTCCTCTTTCAAGGTGGACAATCATCTTGATATGTTATATCAACGTGGTTATGGTTAAAATCATCACAAGATATTTTAGTTTTCAATGATGCTTGATAAAATTCAAGACGTATAGATATGTGACCAATGGTCTTTCATGCCACATTAATGACAATACGTTTTCTATATTCCTTGTATTCTTTTTATTTTTGTCTTTTCATTATTCATCCACTTTTATTGGGTTTATCCACTTTTGGTGGGTGATCCACTTATGATAGGTTATCAACTTTTGGTAGATTATCCATTTTTACTAGGTTAGTGGGTTAAGGCATCCATCCACTTCTGGTAGTAAAATTATTCTTAAATTTTGATGATAAAATTATCCATCCACTTTTGATAGTAAAATTATTTTTAAAATAGTGATAGTGTAAATTATTATGACGATCATAATTATTAAATGATGTTACATTCACTTCAAGGAATGGATGAATTCATTACTATGATCATAATTATTAAATGATATCACATTCACTTCAGGGAATGACGAATTTATAATTTTTTATTAGTAGCTTGTTGGTCGCATTTAGTTCAGGGAATGAACATTTATGATTTTTCATTAATTGTTATATAATAGCAAATTCACTTTCCAATCGAGGGTCAATAGTTAATATATACAACATGATAGTAAAATTCATATTAAGATTGATTTTTAGGGAATGAAAATACTAAAGAGATATCAAGTCACTTACCTGATTTATTATAACCAAAATTAAAAACCAACCACTTTTAAAGCTTGGAGATGATGAAAACAAAATCATACTAACACTTATCTGATTTGCTAAAACTAGAAATTAAAACCCAATAACTGAAATCCTTTTGAAGCTTGAAAATGAAAATAAAATAATACCAAAATTTGAGAGATTAGAGAATCAAAAATATGAGAGAAAGTATTTAAAGGGAGACAAAAAATCTTATTCTAATGTGTAATTACAAATGAAGTGAAGGGCCTATTTATAGGCCAACAACCCTTGAATCATAATTTTAATTTAATTCTTTTTAAAAGTTCAAATTAGATTATATTTTTATATTTTACCCGTTAGGTTATTTGATTTGATCTACACTTTTTGACTCATAATATAACGAACATTCACGCATTTGTTCGTAACAAAAATTAGCTTTAATTTTAATTATTCACGTTCAAATAGTTAATTGCTACATGTTAAAAAAATTTAAATCTAAAGTCATGGAAATCCAAAGAATCCAAATTAAACGTGACCCGATATCCAAATGATCCGAATTCACCGGTTTGCCATCCCTCCACTTAGTCGGAGGCTAACTACCTGATTATTAATTTAATTTAAGAAAAAGGAAAAAGGGGATATGCCCCAAACATAAATTTTCGAACGAATTTCCATTTTTCCAGTGTCGTCCACTTCGATCTGCCACTGTTCTTTCTTTTTATTATCATTATTTTCTTGCAAACTTCTTCCCTTAAATCGGTGGCAGCAGATTTCCATCTTGTCGAAACACCCAAAAGAGGAAAAGGAAAATTGAGACAGAAAATTAGACAAAAATTGGGGGTTAAATGTGAGCGATGTCGAGACCTTGGCTACTCGTTTTTCTAGTGTTTTTAATAGTGTTCACTTCACAGTTCGAATGGAAGCAGCAATTTGGCGAAGAAATTGAGCCAACTCCCACCGTTTCTCTCAAAGACCAATACGTTTCGAAACGCCAAGAATCCGTCAAAGAAAAGGTTTCGCCTTTCCTAATCCTCTCTCTCTCTCTCTCTCTCTCTCTCTCTCTCTCTCTCTCATATTGTGGATTCCGTAAGAATTTTTCTTGCACGATTTTATCTTTTTCAATTCGACAACATAATTTAGATTTTTGCTTGCAAAGGGTATAATGATAAAAAAAAAAAAAAGTGAAGTGATTGTTGCCTTGTTTTGTTTTTAGTCTTTCAATTCTACCAAGTAATGGATTGAAACAGTGTTTTTCTTTTTATTGGCTTTTCATCTTTCCTACCAAGCAACTACTCGATTGCTTACTCCTAAAAAGTTTTAAAAAGGCTCAAACATGGCTTCTATGAATTGGTCATCCTCATATTTTCTTTCTATTTGTTAGAGTTCATTCTATGGTTGATTGCCACGCGATGATCTGGTTAGAGTTATATAAGCTCTGAGAATGTAATAGCATTTTCTTTTTCAATTAGCAGAACCAGATATACCCAAAGAGAGCGTATGAAACAATATGCATTACCATGAATGTTCAAATCTTTGGGTCATTTTGATGAAGATTACATTGCTGCGATGGGTGCTGAGATGCATTATTTACTAGCTAATCACTCTCTGTAGTGTTTTTTCTTTCCCTATACTTCTGCTCAACAAAGTAGAAACAAATACTCGGAAACATTTGAGACTTTTTGTTTAGGGTAATAACGATACCTTTTTCTTTCTTTAGCTCTTGCTAGGCCATGCTTTCAATCTGCCTATGAAACAACCTTGTTTCTTGACTTTTCTTAACCTAGAAATAGCTGGCTGCTTTGCTTTGCAAGCAAGCTTAGAAAATTGATTTTCTTAAGGTTTTATTTCATTGATGGATAAAAAAGAAGGTTCCTCTGTTTGTTCAGATGCCTATTCACTGAAATTTAACTTCTTAAAGGATCCATGCTAATTGGAGTGTATAGGACTTCTATTTAAATTTTCTTTGTAATGAACAAAATTAAAAGCATCTATATATTGCTAAATATTGTTTTGGCTTCGCAAGTGTTCACTAATTCTCAGCTGATTAAAAATTTCCTTACAACCTTCTTTTATCTTAATAATTTGTGCTATCAATTCAAGTGCCATGAACTTTATTAGATGGCTCATTCAATTTGTATCAAAATGTTACCCAGCAGATATAGACACGGTTGTTTTTGGGGGTAAAAGTTATGATACATAGCTAGTGTTCCAAAAAAGGATTGCCCTCGGTGGAACTGTTTGTTATAAATGTATTTGCTCACAAAGGTATCATTGTTTGGGTGGAACAGTAAAAGCTTTGGGCTAGTGAGCGTCCAAAGATTACACTTTGGTGGGTTTGGGACTGGGTAATTTCCTTTTAGTATATGCTTGCTAGAGGATGAACCTACTTGCTTATATCTATCTTTTCAGCCCATCTCAGCAAGTTTTGTATGGATAAGAATCATGAATTGCTAGCTCTGACTCTTGGACATACATCTGTATTTTGGTCAGAATTTTGTATGACATACTCACTTAGTGTCTTGATTTCAGTTTTGTAATTGCAATGCCATAAGTGAAAACCTTTAAGGAGCAAGATTTTGTTTTAGGTTTTGCCCCCTTCCACCTTCTAATTTTGTTAGTCTCTTGGTGAAAAGCAGCAACTCAAATATTTGAGTGTTCCTAGTCACAAATGTCATATGTTAAAATTGAAGTTAGGTGGGATTTATTTCTTCAATCTAGTGATACTTTTGAATTATTTGTTTAGGCTGGTAGCTTTTCTATGATTGTCTTATTGGAAGTCTTGCCCAAACTCCTCATCTAATACGACTTTTACATTATTTTTTAAAATTGTTCTAGTGTTTAAAAAAACACCTTAACATATATTAGATGTTCATAGTGCCATACAGTTATACCAGTTAGAGGGTACCTCAATATGACCCATTTTTTGTCTACAATTTGCTGATTTAGTTTGATTTTATTCTTCCAGGCTGCATTCATTATTTTTTCTGGTGTAGTTGCTTGAAGTGAATTGAAATTTCCAAGGGTTTTAAGATGGCATATATCATCACTGGGTATTAAGTGACTGATTAGAGTTGTTTTCTATTAACTTTGCCACAGATCATACTTTCTCAAGAAAGGAATATTCAGAAACTGAATGAGCTAGTGAGAAGTCTTCGGGAACAGTTGCTACTGTGTAGGGCTGAAAATGAGGTTATCAATGGCTCTGCATTTGCTTTGACGGAACATTTGACTGAGCTTGAGCAGCAGCCAATGTTGGATGACTAGTATTGTTGGGTCACATGCCAAAACATCAATACTGTTTGGTATGTGCAAGTAGATAAACCATGATTTCTTTCTTGCCCCTTTTTTTGTAGCTTCATAATGATTATTGTTTCAGTTGATTTGCAATGCATGACATGAAACTGTCTATATCTGATTTGATGGTTGAAGTTAATGTTTGTTATAATCTTCTGCAATAAAATGTTCTATCTCAAAGTGAATTTGTAGTTGAAAATCATGGCTCAACAGGTGAGCAGATAGTGTCCTGAATGGAGGTAGAAAGGGAAGTCAGTTTAATGGCAAATGGCAGAAATATATGAAATAAATACTGCACACGGTATGAAAATAGAGTAGAATTGCTGAGAACTATGAACATTAAATTAAAGGAATATAATTTTATTCATAACTTATATTATACTCTGGTAAATCATAGGCAACTTTTTTCAGGTCCCTCTATTTCCAATTGTGATAAATTATCTCTATTCTCTTATATACACACCAAACTATACTTGAGTTGGATTACAAGTTATTTATTTGTGTTGATTTGAAACTTGCCTTGCTATTAATTAAACCTGTTTCTGTTAAATCTTAAGCAACTGAAATAAGGTCTGTGAATCTCCGATCCTAATAAGTTGTCTTTCTTATGTGCATGCTAGTTGTAGTTTGAGCTTGTACTTGAATTAATCTGCAAGACAGGTTGATTTTGGTATCTGTCAATTTTGTCCATTAGGTTGATTAATGTCATCTAGAAGCATAATAAATCATGTGATCATCTCACTTGGTTCTGACACTAGCCATGTTGGGCGTCCTGAAGTAAATCACATAATATACTGGATAGGGATGCCAATCTGCAGACCAGAGTGCAAATTGTTACTCAAGCTGCTGATGCTACCCCAATCCACAAATTTGAACATCTTGAATCATTTACCAATGAATTGTTCAAGTTCCTATTTGGCCTGAGGCATTTCAACAACAATAAAACTCTAGCTACACATGATTTCTGTTGAATTTTGTGTTGAAAATTGAAGGATGAAGTTTGATATTTTAAGGCGAAGAAAAAGATTTGATAAATTGAAGCACGAACAACACTTGGTCTAAAAGTTGTTACCCCTCCTTTGAAGGACTATGATCTGAGGGCCCGATCCTCTTTCTGTCATTAAACTTCTTCAAATGTTCAGACAAAGAAAAGTTTGAAGATGATCTACTGGTTAGTTGGTAAACCTATTTTGTCTTTCCTCGATACTCTTGCTGGCTACCACCCCTGTTTGAGGTTGGATTTTGGAGCTCTCATTTTATTAATTACCATATTACACTGACCCTTACAAATTATTTATACCTATATCCTACAGATAATCAAATATAATAGTACACACCCTTGAGATGCTGCTGCTTGAGTGAATCTGCAAATTTTGAACTTTTGTGCTCCAACTTGAGCTCACTTGCCTGTTGGCTCTGTGTCTTTAGGTCATGAATTACTTTTTTCTTGGGCTTGTTCATTTAATTGCTGATTGAGTTGTCCTATCAAAAGTAATGGTTGGAAAGAAATAGATTGTAAAGTGGTTGATCATTTTTTTGGTAATTAGACTTAGTGAGTGACTCAAAATTCTTTAGCAGCTCAATTTCATACGTCAATTATTGATAGTCATTCAAAGTCATTGGTTGAACAGGAACAAAGTGTTCAAGATTTCTATTCAATTTAATGCTTGAGAATAAATAATTGTATAACAACATTTATTCCAGTTATAAGTTTCAGGTATAATGTGTGGTAAGAATTTCCCTCAATTTATTCCATGTTCTTGGTGACCAAAGTTCTTCCATACCTACCAGTTTTGCTCTTCAACTTTCAATGAATTAACATATGCAGCAGCATTCAGTTACTATGTTCATTAATATTTCTACCATTGCTGGAAAACCTATATGGTTCAGTGCTGCTTCACCCTATCCTTCCCCCCCCCCCCCCCCTCTTCTCCTAGTCTTGTATGTATAGCATATGCTAATAGGTGGCCCTAGTCTCTCTCTCTCTCTCTCTCTCATGCCCACTATTGAGGTAACCGCATTTTATGCATGATATCTGTTCATCTGCTCTGAATTGGGTGAATTACTTTAATGTCATAACTTTTGTGTATAAGCAGCTGTACTGTGTAAGGGTCCCATCTCCTTGCAAGTTGGTACTAAGAAAGCCTATGTTGTTGGGGCATTAAAACTTTCTAGTGATCAAATTATAATATGGTTTCTGATTGCCTTCCAAACTTTTTCATTTTTTAGAGCAGCATAGCAATTGGAATGTTTTTATCAGGTCTTCGTTTTCACAATCCAGTCTCTGCATTTGAAAGTCATTATGCACCTTTACCAGCTGAGGTCCCAAGTTCCTTGTCTAGTTTAAAATGCTAAAGCCAAAGTTATTTTAAAAACAGAGAATCCATATCTCTATGTAGGTACAATTTAAAACCCCGTGTCTGCAGCTAACCTTTCTGGATTGTCAGGCTAAACACTGTGAAGTAGGACTTGATGATACTTTGGTGCAGTCATTCATGATCATGTGTTCTCGTTCTTTCATTGAAGTTCAGTTGGACTTTAGCTGAACTAGGGTATCATAGATCAATTGCAAGTATATTCCGCAGCCTGAATTGCGTGATCGGTTGGCGTTTTCTTCTTTTCTTTTTAACTTGGTAGTAACTGCCATTCCAAATGAGCAAATTTTATTTACTAGTCCAGGATGGGGAATGATTGATCTGGTGAAGAGAAGATTATTCAAGCACTGAGCATTAGTTCCAGATGCTGCTAATTCCTTGTCGATTAGGATTACAAACAGGGCGGTTTTCATAATGTCTTGTGTGCATCAACCGTAAATTGTAGCGTCGACACCCACCTCAGGAACCTCTAATGTAATTACTCATAATCAAGATGCAATTATATCAGTGGTTGGCAGTCTGTAGAGGAAAACAGGGCATGTGCTAATGTGCACTTCCAAACCCTAGTAGCCCCAATCAAAATCAAATGCAATCCTTAAGAAAAGTTGTATCCCTTGTCGCCAAAATTTTTAGGAATAAAGTTTGCTGCTAATCCATTGCCATAGATCCTTGTCACAGTAATGAAGGAATCATAAATGCCTCTTAACTTTTCATTCTTTTATGCCTAATTCATTTTAAAGCATTAGCTGTTGTCTATGTACCTATGTATGTGCAAGCAACAACCCCAGAATGGGAAAATTGAATGAAGAAGCATTGCTTTGGCCCCACCCAATTTTCCCACTCGCCCACCTTCATATGCTGGCGAACAAAAAAACTAGAAGAAAAAAAATTATTTTATAAAAAAGAAAATAAAAGGCAGAGAAGCAACCCCGGTGGAAGCTCGAAACATGAAAAGGAGAGGTGCTTGAATTTATTTTGAGAACAGTCCCGCATTCACTGATCTGTATTTTTCTGGATTTAATTGAAGTCGTAGTACGGGACCACTGCTGTCTTAAATTCATACACATGCTAGTTTTATGGGCCATTGGCTCAATCAAATCTCATGTCATAGGCCCCCTTCTTTGATAGTTTGCCCAAAATGGAAACGGCTCAATTCTTTGGAATTGGATTCAGTTTCAATGTTCTGTACTTGAAACTTCACCTGAGACTTTCGGCCAGGAAAGGGAGGATTTGGATTATATATACTTTAACGAGAGAATGAATGAATCATGCATTAATTATAGAACCAAATACTCAAGTTCTATTCAGATTATATTATTATAATATAATACAATTTTTTTAAAATATATATATAATTAGATAACAGTAAGTAAGCGTCTATCATCTTATAAATCCCACTCTTCTCGTCTTAATGTTTTTTCCCCCTTTTTTAGCCTTCACATTTGACTCAAGGAAATATTCAAACCATCAACTCCTTTTTTTTTTTTATCATAATAGAGTTATTAAATCCCAAATTCAAGTCTCACCGCTAAGCGTTATATATGCTGCTCAAATTTAATTCATTTTAATATTAGCTTTTCTTCAATTTAATTCAATTTATCTCATATACACCAGACGTATAAATTTTCAATTTTAAAAGTAAGTTTATAGGATTATTACATGTCCATTAAATTATAAAAGAAATGAACTTAATTATAAAAACTTTATGGGGAGTGTAGGAGATAAGAACCCATCCAAAATATTATTAGACGTGTATTTCATTTGCATACCACGTGACAGTGTGGATCAGGATCTTCTAGGGTTGATGAAGAGATTTAAAAAGTAAAGGCAGCATTGAAGGATGATCTCTCACATAAAAATGAAACTCAGTTTTTCATACAGATGGGGGGATGCTTTAAAAACCCACCATTAAAGTCTCTGGTCTCCTATCCTCTTACAGGTAAATTACTATTAAAACTTAAAAAGAAAGGAAAAGATTAGATTATGAAGGTAGCCAGGAAAAACTTGAATGTTGTTGAGAGAGAGAGAGGTTATTGCCGTAAAGTCTGGTTGGCACGTGCAATGGATCCGTTAATGGCGTTTCAATGCTTTCTTTGCTCTGCTCTTTCTACTGTAATCATAGCACAGTAATCCCCTTTCTCTTTCTCTCCACGTTTAGAGGCTAATCTGTAGGTATCCAAGTGAATGCTGTGCATGCAAATCAATGAAGGGGATGTTGAGAATTCAATCCAAGTTGATAAATATCCATGCCACTCTTCAAACGAAAAATTTTTCATTTAATTAAATTCAAAGCTTTATCATCAAATCAGCTTCTTTCATCATCCCTGTTGACTTTATTTATTAAGCTTTATTTTACCAACGTACGCGCATGCTATAGGTTTCTATGCCATGTTCTGTTTGTATCTCTTTAATTAATTTCCATATATATCACGAATTATATATATATATATATATATATATATATTAAACAAATTAAAGTTGAACAAACCCCACAAATAATAGGGTTTGAATATGAGACTAAAGGTTAAAACACTTTATTATTCTCATATATATATATATATATATATATATATAATCAAATAGGCACGGTTAACCATACATGAATTTAAATTGAATTATACTAATAAAATATGTCGATGCATGAACCTGAATAATAAGGTCCAATTACCTAATTTTAAACAAGTTTGAGATTAGATAACTTATTTTTTGAAATATATATATATATATATATATATTAACATATCCCCCACTCTCCGTTTCTTTTATATAGTCATGATATAGAGACAAAAATCTTAAGAGATGTTTTGTGGTCTCTTATTTAAGTTTATGGCCCTTGTATTCAATTTCCACACTTCCTCTGGATCCAACGCTTGTAAACATTACAGAGAGGCCACCACATGCTTGTCATTCTATAGAAATGAATTTGCAACATCAATTTTTGTATAAGGGGAGCAAGTAAATAACAAATTTTCTATTTCAACTACTCAATTTTTTTTTTTAAAAAAATAATGTTTTAATATCAATTTTATAAATATTATTATTTTGGTCATTAAAATGCATAAAAATAATGGACATCTTTTAAAGAATTAAACATTTTAAAAAACTTTTTGTAACATGGAACAACTGTTAAGTACAACAATCTTGTAATCCCAATAGTTAGAATTTCAAATTTCAATTGAACTCTTAAATTCCAAATGGAAGAGGAAGGAGTGGTTTATAAGATATATGAGAGAATTAGATGGGAGATGGACTCTTGAAGACTCCTATTGACCTAGAACTAGAAGTCCGGTACGTTATGGAATGCGAACAGCAATTTGGTCAGCGTTTTGTCTTGGGTGTAAACTAGGATGAAGTTGCAGAGTTTAGGTTAAGTGAGCCAAGTATCCCAAATTTAACTCTTTATGTTTGGAGATAATTATCTTTATTTTATTTGTTCCTGTATTTAAATAAATTAATAAACTATTATAGTTTATTGCTTTTAATATCAATAAAAGAATACTTTCAAAATAAAAATATGACTTTAAATTATTTTAAAAAATTCATATTTGATTGATTCGGATTAATAAAAACTGGACTAGTCAATATAGTTTTTTTGTTGGATCAAATATAAAAACGATATAAATAAAGAATCAAGAGGCCAAGAACCGAGTTACAGGGCGAATGATCCCTCAACTGCTATCTTTAATAAGCGAAATACAATACAATTAAAAAACAAGTAAGGGGCTTCGGCCTATGCAAAGGCATGAGGTTTAAATATGCTGTATCTTTTTCGTAAGCTGGAGGCCCAAACTCTCTGTGGCATGTTATAAATTCGTCAACAGAAGCTGCTGAAAGATGAGGTGAAGAGACTTGAATATGGTTAGGCTTACATTAAAAACATGGCAGCCTATTATTTTCATTTTTTATTCACCTACCAGAATTTAAACATTATATAAGAGCACAGAAAAAGGTTACAATTAAATTCAAGCAATGAGGAAAATCATTCTGTTTTTGGTACCAAGGAATTGATTTTTCTTTGGCGTCATTCATTGTGAATTCAAACTTGAGTTGCAAATATTGAAAGTTTCATTTATTCACATCACCATTCATTCCAAGCTACAACTAGAGAGAAATAAAGGAGAGTTGGTGGCCTTACTACAAGCTTTTTGGTTTTCCCTTTCAACAAGGCTTCATTTTGAAAATCTTCACAAGACAAGAGTTGGATTTATGCTACGTTAAATACTTTTTATAAAATATTTTTAGTTAATTTTATTTTGGCTCAAACCTAGCCTCATTTGTTATGATTTTTGGTATAGAAAGTGCAATGGCTTTAAAATGCCAACTAGACAGCTTAACTGGCCTTTGAACCCAAATTCTGGTGGGTGGAAAATCGCAGTAATTTGTTTCAGGTGTAAGAACAGAGGAAAGAAAATTCTTTAAGTCCAATACCATTATTATTACTGGATAAAACCCTCCAACCCCTCTGTGAAGTTTCATTTATTGTCCTTCAAACTTATAGTTGACAAAAGGAAATTAAAACTTTAATAGGGAATAATAATACGTTGACAAACTTATTGTTGCAACTTTTATTAAATCATTTTATTAGCACTGTACCTTTAGCTGCTTCAATTTATAGTTTCAACGCGATTCTTGTACATGCATTAATGCTATCCCTATAATATTATTCCAAAATTAATGTATCATCAGTCCACGTATCTAAATCTTACTTTTAAATATTGAGTATTTAATATCGTATTATATTCTATATATAAGATACTACGAAATATTTTAAAGTAAAATACCTTGACTCTTTTAACTTTTAACTATAATTTCACACAAGTTTAGTAGTATTCAAAATAGACAGTCCGTCCTAAATGTGTAAATGACGTGAATGAAAAAACATGAAATATCTAAAATACCTTTATTTTTTCTTCATTTTTTTTCATTATTTTCCTTTCTCTCGGGCTTATCAATGATGCTACCTTACATCGGCCAGCCACTCTACAATCAGATCTAGTCATGGAATGCTAGATTGGACCAAATCTCCCCAGAAAAGCATGAGATCCAGATCGAGTTGCAAGGTGACTGACTGGCGAGAGGTAGGATAAATAGTTTTTTTTTTTTGTTTTGAATAGGAGAGAACAAATTTTAAAAATGAAAAATTATTTTTCTGAATAGCAGCTAGAAAAATGAAAAATTATAGTTTATGTAGTTTGATAATTTTTAAAATTAATGAAGGGTAAAATTCTTCAAGAAATATTACAACGTTTTCAAATTAATAGAAATATTAATAGTTAACTAACAGTTAAACTTATGTGTCCAGTGAAAAATATTTTTTTGAGACATACTGTTTATTTAGAATACTAATGGACCCACATGAAATTATAATTAAAAGTTAAAAAAGTTAGGATATTTTATCTAATATTTTAAAATTAATTATAATTACATATGTACATGTAAAATAAAAAAATGCTCTTTTAATAGTATATATTTTAAATTAAGATACGCATTTATTTTAATTAATAGGTAACAATTATGTGACATAAATTAGAAAAATGGTTACTTTTCAATTCAAACTCTCAGCATACTCTTTAATAGTATATACTTTTAATTAAGACACACAATTTTTATATTAATTATTTTTCAAAAAATTTTATATTAATTTATTAATTAAAAATCAAAAAATAATATTTACTATGTGGAAGATAAAACGATGAATCTAATTCTTTTCTTTTGTCCGAAGTCCAGATCTTGAAGTTGAAGCGCATAAAAGCACTTTTCCATGTTTCAATTCAAAAATAAATAAATTAGAAAATAGATTTTTAGTAATTGGTGTGGGATAAAATCAATATGAGCCTGTCAAAATTATCATGCCATATCTTGATACGTATTGCATATTATATATTATATATTTTACGTATTAAATGATATATTTTTTTATATTTAATTAAATAAAATATATCATAGTTATACCTATTATTTTTAGTTGATATTGTATTTTATTATACAATATATATTATGCATCATATAATATTGATAACTATAATATAATATAATATATCATTATACGACAATATTATCCAAAATGTAAAATGTTATACAATTAACCCATTTTGTTTTTCATCTCTAAAGTGAGTATTATTTGTCCACTAAGGTAAAAAAAAAATCTATCAAAAAGTTGTAACATGGACATTATTTACTTTATCTGAAATTATGAATTGGATAATATGTGATTTCACATTTATACATAACATTTATATATGAATGTAAGATACATTTGTTAATTTTTAATCAAATATATGATTTTTTTAATATTCACATTTACATTTTTAATTGATAACTTTTGGAGAATCAAAAGCAAATATATATAACAAGAAATAATTATTAAAATGTAAAAGTAACAATCACATTGAATCTTATATTTAATATATGCTTTGACCTAGGTACGTATGTTAATTAATTGGTTTCTGAAATTCTAATTAGTTTTTCCCGTTGTGTCTGTAGATAGGAATGACACCAAGGACTCTAAAATGGGTCAAAACTATTCAATATGAATATTTTGCTTATTTGTTCTTCAATGAATTTGACAATTGACATTGTCTGCGGTAGAATTAACCAAGGAAAATATATATATATATATATATATATATATATATATATATATATCTTTTCTGAATAACTTTTGTAGCAAGGAAGGGAGAAAATTTAAAGGTAATAATAAATAAAACAACTCTTCTACTAACTATGCACCTATGCCAGAGTTCCTAAGTGAAAAATAATAATAAAACAACTCATTGCAATGAATCAACCTTGGTTTTTCCTCATTTTCATTTATAGGTTGGGATGTTAATGAGTATTTTGGAATCGGATTTTTTTTTAGTATCCGATCCAATTAAATAAGATTAATTAAAATATTTTATAATTGGGTTTAAATAATAAAATTATTATTTGGTATGGATTTGAACAGTGATTTTAGGGAATACACTACCCATATCCGATTTAGAAATAATGATTTTTAATATTAAATTTTAATTTTATATATATTATTTTTTTATAAATTTTTTATAATTAATGTAATACTTAATAAAATTGATTAATTATTCTAATTATGATTTTAAACTTTAATTTATATTTTTATGAACTTTAATTTATTAATTTAATTTTCATTAATAATATACATAAAAATTGATTTTAATTATTTTAATTGGATACTTAGCAAATAATATTTAAAATATTCGGGTATGAGTTTAGGTAACAATTAAAGAATTTAATCGAGCATTTATAGGACATTAACGTAATGCTTACTAAAATTCATTAATTGTTCTAATTATGATATTAAACTTTAATTTATGTTTTTTATGGACTAATTTTAATTTATTAATTTAATATTCATTAATAATATACCTAAAAATTAATTTTAAATTTATTCTAATCGGGGTATTTAACAAATAATATTTAAAATATTCAGGTATGAGTTCAAGTAACAATTAAAAAAATTTAATCATGTATTTATAAGAGATTAATATAATACTTATTAAAATTCATTAATTGTTCTAATTGTGATTTTAAACTTTAATTTGTATTTATACGAACAAACTTTATTTTATTAATTTAATTTTTATTAATAATATCCATAAAGATTGATTTTAAATTTATTTTAATCAGAAATTTAACCAATAGTATCTAGGTATAAGTTCAAGTAACATCAAAAGCTTTAATCGAGTATTTATAGGATTCAAATATTCTATCAAATAGTTGGATTCAAGTTAAAATACCTTAAATAATAATGGATACTCTACTAGTTGACGGCTTCAGTTACAAACATTGTTTTTATAGACGTAGAGATGTAAAAATCTTCAAACTTTTATCCTAATTTCCTTTCACCCATTTTTTTCTTTTCCTTTTTCCTCTTATAAATCACAGTGTCAATTTCCAAAAATCATACTAAGAAGCAAGGAGATGTGTCTATTATTGTGAAGGACGAAAAGTATGTGTTGGCCAGGCTCCTCTCTTCCAACTCCGTATTGCCGACCGATGGCATACTTCACATCACAAAAATATGCTGACCAGAAAATTGTTGGCATCAATAATATTATTATTATAGTCAGAACTCAGAACCCACTTCTCCACTGGGTGGGCCGATTTCGTGTCCTAATAATGTCATGTAAACATAAGACACGTGCTAAAAGATAGAAATCTTTTGACTGAATTCAATGGCCCTGACCATCACACTCTTGCTACCATGATTTTCTTTTCTTTCTTTTTTAATTTAATATAAGTTTATATTAAATTATTTCTTATAAAACGAAAATAGATTAAGTCAAATCAATCACATCATCCTTGGTCGTATCAGACAAATATATCTCCAAATAAAAAAGTAGAAACAGTAGATGAAGAGCTATCAAACACATGCAAGCTCAAATGTAAATCATTATGCGTAGCCATTCAGTAAGCACATTGATCGATTTTCATGATAAACGTGAACCACAGAACAATCTCAGTCTCAATTTAGCAGTTCCTTAATTCGTTGCAATAAACTAGCATAAGGGTCTAATATTGAAATTACTCTTGAGGCTTTCAATATCACTAAAAGAGTGTTAATTTTTATTAATATCTTCTGATTTCCTCGATTCCAACATAATTCTAACTCCTAGTAAAGTGCCTAGAGTTTAGGTGATAAGGAGTAAGATATTATCCCTAATTAATATGTAAACCCAAACAACCAATGACCATTCTCATCTCGAACAATACCACTTACTGTTGCCAAACCAGACTGTCCTCTGACAGTGCCATTTACATTTAGTTTAATGAAAGAGTGTTGTGGTTGTATTAAATTATTTCAATCTTATAACAATTGGTTCCTTTGTTTGGTTTTTTAACCTCATTGATTCATATTAATGAATTATTGTGTTATAAATCAAAAATAAAATTTAAAAACTTCATGAATGGGTTTGTTTAATTGTCAAATGCCAAGTAAAAATTAAAAAAATGCATTAGAATATATACAAAATAATTAAAAATTAATTGAGATACAAAGTTTACCCATTGCCCTTGTGTCCTTTAGATATTATCACTAGAGCAAATAAATACGGTGGGATCCAAAAAAACCAACAAGTGCATGCGGGCATTGGTTTTGCAAATTGAAAGCCGAAACATTAAACAAACAAGAGATTGGTGAGAGTACAAGTATGGATTAATGCAAATATGCATTGTCCCCTTTTTTTAAGGTTGCATTTGATGCCTTATAATAGAATTATATTATAAAAAATGTGATTGCAGATAATATAATTGTAAGAAATATGATTGCTAGTAAAATAATATTGTAGCATTTGGTATATTAAGGAAAGTGTGATTAAAATACTGAGAAGATAACATTTGATTTATAAACACTTTATTGAAAATGTAATGTTAATTTTTAAAATTATTCTTATATATTAAAATATAAGTTTAATATACTTATATGTTTTTAATTGTAAATTTTTATATGATATTATCTTTTAAATAATTTTTTCAACAAATAACAAGCATCGGACAAATCCATATTAATATTAATTAGAAACACTTTATTTGTTAGCAATTTTGAAAATTTTAAAATATATTGTTATTATTATTATTTTGAAAAATTTTTTAAACATTAAAAATGAAAAAAATTCTTTTTAGAGAAACCAAAAGAAATTTTTTAAAAAAATTGAAAGTAAAAAAGAAATATTTTTTATTTTTAAAAGTTTATTAAAAATTACAGTGAGGAAATAATTTTTATAATTTAAAAATTATGAGCATAAAAAGAATATCTTCTATTTTGTCAAAAATTATAAATATATTTATTATTTTATGGATTTTCTAATATTTTATAATTTCTTTAAAATAAAAATTATTTCTATTTTTTATCATTCTAGAAATTTTTTAGTAACTAAAAATTATTTTTTATTTTTTGAATTTTTTGTAATTTCTAAGAATTAAAAAGTTATGTTTTCAAAATTTATAGGTTTTTTTTCAAAAATTTAAAAATATTTGTAATTTTTAAATTTTTTTAAATTATAAAAATTAAGCTTTAGAATTTAATGATTGAAAAATGGTAAAAATGTCAAATCAAGTTTAATAACATTACAAAGTAAGTTGAAATTGAGATTGTATTCACTTTTCGTTATAATCACATTACATCCATTGTTTATAATATAATTGTACTGCAATCGATTTGTTTCAAAATAAACGTTACAATATAATTTAAGTGAGCATATTATAAGGAATGTAAGTACACATACCAAATGTTTATTGCAAGAGTAGTGTACAATGTTTCTACTTTTATACACTTGAGACATACGTTTGATTGTACATTTTCAAATTTATTGAATGGTAACTATGGTGTACGTACTTTTCCCACTCTAATCTTGAAAAATTTTGAAGTTATAGACAGCCCCATCCTCATGGCATAAATGGATGATATAAGCACATACTTATCCAAAAGGTGGCTTAAAAATAAGATGGAATAATGAAGAAGCTCCATTGCAGATTTGGCCTTTGGTGGCTCTCATAAAAGCCCGTTCTTAATACCCATTATTACATTAACTGAAAGCAGCATACAATTTATTGTATTAGCCAAGTGGCCTGTTTTTCATTGATTCAAATTTTCTCTATTCAAGGTAAGGGACTGCTTGGTTAGTACTAGGGATGTAATTCCTTTGGAGGCTTATCTCTTCTACAAGACAAAAATCCTTTATTCCAATTTATGGAAGCAAGACAATTAAGCAACCAATCTTAATTCTGTACAGATTTCAAATGTGGGGGTTTTTTTTTTTTTGAAAAAAACACACACACACACACACTCTCAAGTATATTTGTAAACTTGACCACGGTTGTTGTGCTTATATGGTAATTTGGGACCATTGCTGATGAACAACTCAATCCTAACAATATTGTCACCAACAAAATCTACAATGAGACCCCCTATTGTTTTTTAGTTTTTCAAGTCCAATCAAATACGTTTTGCTTTTCTAGAAGGATTGTTACTTTGAAGCCAAACAATTGGTTAATACATGGCACTTTCTCTGGCACTTGCATTCCCCTTTTTCAAGTTTACCCTAAATAGCAAATCTCAAATTCAATCTTCCTATCAAATTTGTTAAAGGAGGGGTTGCAGGAGGAGAGTAGTAAATTTTACATCTTAACCTGAAACTTGGAAAAAGTACAAAAATAAAAATATTTATAGTATGGTCATTTGGAAATCATATGCAGGAGAGGAACATTTTGTTTGGTAAATGTTGGTCCAATTTGGGGGTGTCTATTTTCATTGTTGGGAGGGTAAAAAACCAAAATATTGAAATATTATCCGCAAAAATACCTTGTCCAAAGTGAGCCAGGTTAGGTGAGAATGAATTATATATACACCATGAGTTCAAGTACCTAAAAAACCAGTACTGAAAACGACAACTAATTTGCTCCATCTCTTTCTTATCCTTTTACTAGGATTTTATTTTTATTTTTACTTTTAATTATGCAGCTTAAAGTTTTTTTCTTTTTTTAGAATTGAGGGAGAGAGATTTGAACCTTACTCTTTAAGTAAGGGAATTATACATTAACCAATGAATCAAATATTTTGGATGCAAATGTAGCTTAAAGCTTATTTAGAAAACATGTTGGATAATTGGAATGAATTGTCATAATCTCACCAAATCGATGATATGGACTTCTTCTTCTTCTTTTAAGCCAGACTTATTGCTCGTTTTCTTTTTGTTAAAGCATGAAAATTCATGGCAGCCATCACTGTTGTTATGGTATGGAAGGAGGGATTGGCAAAAGGTTACTCATCCTCATTTTCTCACCTGTTAAGATGTTGAGGGCATTGACTAGAAGTAGTAAAGCCACAACATTTCATTAAACCAAAATTAATGAATCTTAACCACGTGGGATTCAATGACTCCATAATTGAGGGCGAAAACAAATCAAAAAAGAAAAGATTCCTGCCTAAGCCTAACAATATTTGACGGGTCAGTATTATACCAATTTGCTAAGGACTGTATATATTGGAAAATCATAAATTATGTTCATTATTTAGTAACTCAAGTTTAGTCTGCATAACTTCATGTTTGTATACATAAAAGAAAATTAAAGAAGCATAATTCTGATTTTTCATTAAGCAACTAATTCCGCGGTAAACAATGTTTCTGGTTTCTAAATTTAGTAGCAAGAGGCCCCCGTCCCCTCCTCGAATGAGGCTCATGTGAAGTTGAAAATTCTTGTAGTTGCCTTCTTGTCTAGCATTAGGAATTACAAGCAAAAGCTTTTGGTTGAGTTAATCCAAAACTTCAGGTTTCTGATTGGGTGATTCAATTGCTCATTAAATTTTAAATCAGATTGACCATTGAATAATATAAAGGATCTCCAAGATTCTTTGGTTTTTAGGGGCTTACCGAAGCAGAACAAGGGCAAAATGTAGGAAACCCAAGGCAATATGAATAAGGATTATTTGTTAGGTTGTCAGCTTTCGAATTAAAACACGTAGTTAGGGAGAATGGCCGTCTCTCAAATGAAAACATATATATCAAAATCATAGATATAAAACCTTCTTTAATTACATTTAATAGTATCACATGGATGCTGAAAAAGATTTCATTAACAGGCCAATGTGGTCAAAGGCATAATAAGTTGGAAATATTATCTCCAAGCAAACTTGTGAATGAAAATCAGCAAATTTAATCGTATACCCGTATGACTATTTATTTACACGGAAAGGGAAAGATGAAGGGTTGAATGGAAAACTGGGTTAATCAAAGAATGGACTTGTCAACTTGTTGAAAGTCGTTAGCGGAACCGAGAAGCAAGGGAAATGAAAGGAAAGCAGGCAGGCAGGGGTGAGGGTGAGGGTGAGGGTGAGGCCAAACATATTCCTGGCAACTGAAAGGATTAATCTGAAAAAGGTTTTACCAAAAGCCTTTATTTTGGTATGTTTCCTATAAAAATTTTGGTGTGTTGCCATTAATATCTTATGGTGTTGTTTTATTTTTAATTATCTGAGTTCTGTTGGACATTTAAAATGGGTTTAGCTGCTATACTTTCTTTTTATTGGCTGCCATTAAATTTCTTGTTGTTTGATATTAAATTCTTAGGTGGCCTCTGTGTTGGTTTTTTAAAAAATCTGGGGTTTTAGCCATAAAAGCCGTTGGGGGGGTTTTTTCCCTGTTGTATATTGCACTTCAATTCACTTAACAACACCGACTCCCCCTCCCCTTTGCTATTATAAAGCAATGAATGAAGGCTTTCCTGCACTTTTGTAATTGCAATATTTACTTCCATTTTCCTCCTTCTGCATACTTCTTGGGATTTTTTCCAGCCATTAATACATTTCCTGGCCTCAATTTACACTCTTCTTCTACCAATCCTTCAATTCCATCCTCTCTCTCTCTCTCTCTCTCTCTCTCTAACCTACACCACCACCTCTCCCCACCATAATTTAATTAAGCTTTAAATAAATCCCATCTCTCTCCCTTCTTTTCTTCCCTTATATATTATGCTCTTTCTGCCTCAAACCCCTCACCACCTCCCTCCACCCTCACCCTCACCCTCACCTTGTTTTTTGATGGTGCAAGAAGAGGAGTAGTTCCTTGGGGTTTCAGCCTAGCCTCCTTTTCCCACCCTTCATCATCTTTCCTTCTTAGAAAACCAAGCCAAGCCTCTCTCTCTCTTTTCTCCTCCTACTCCTAGGCTGACCAAGGTTTCTTGACCTTTAAGGTAACTAAAATTCTATCTTTTGCCCATGATATTCTATATTTCAATACAATTCATTTGTTTTTTCCCATATGTTTGATTCAGGTTAATTATACGTAAAGATATAAAGATGAGCCGCAGAAATGGTCCCAAGCTTGAGTTGAAGCTGAACCTATCACCACCAAGGCTTAATCCAAGAGTGGAATCACCAAGCCGATCAGCAACCGTGTCACCGACATCTCCTCCAAGCTCATGCGTGTCATCAGAGATGAACCAGGACGTTGACGCTAGCGTCAGATACTCGAGCAGCCCTGAGGCAACATCCATGGTTCTTGTAGGGTGCCCAAGGTGCCTGATGTACGTGATGCTTTCAGAGGATGACCCAAAGTGCCCCAAATGCAAGAGCACCGTTCTGCTTGATTTCCTCCATGATACTGCTACCACTACCACCATCAAGACAAGAAAGAGCTAGACTAGGATCCCCCACCCCCACCCCTGCGCTAATTTTAATGTTGCCTTTTAGGACTTCTATGTTATAGCTCCCTTTGCCTAAATTTTACCCTTTTATCTTCCTCAGATAGCGCTGCTTGCGCTCCACTTTTTCTTAATTTTTTTTTTTCTATAAACTCCTTGCAGAGCAAAAATTAGTGATCTAAAACGTGGAGCACGATTAGCCCTGGTCTTTTGTTTTTGTGGGTTCCTAATCATAGAACATAGAATATGGGCGTTTATGGTAGTGGGTGTCTCTGTTTTGGTCTGGTCTTGGGTTTCTTCCCTCTTTAGCAGAGGACTATGTAAACTGGTTTAACTGTAACTGCCCAAATTTTCTCATGAAAAAGAAAAAATATATATATATGCTCGGCAAAAGTAGTTGAGTTTTTTCAATTCTAGTTTTTGTTTGGTTGCTCAATCCTTTTTGGTGGCTTTTATACCATATTATAAGAAAATGCCATATCAGCTGCTGATGGGGCAGTGACGCAATGCTCAGTTCAACTGAGTGAAAAAGAATGATGACTGGAAAATTACCTGATCCCCTAGAACATGGGGTAAAGATAAAACCCCGTGATAAAAGGTTGAGATTTTCTTGTACTTGAGAGCAGTTTTAGAAGATGGGGAAGGGATTCTAGTGAGAGTAGTATTGTTCTTGACTCTGTCTTTGGCCCACTCTGTCAGGATTGGCTTCTCAGCTGCAATTTGATAGGGGACGAGTGGGCCTAATCGTCCACCAAGGTCATGAAATTGCGGGACAACGAAGCCCTCTATCTTTTTCGCTTCCAGGGGAGTCTCTCCTGCTCCCTGCCGCTGCCAATTGCAAAGCCAATGGGGTAGATCCTCAGCTTAAATGTCTGCACAAGTTTGCCAGACCAACCATTTAAAACACGACACCCCAGTCCATCATACAAAGGTAATTATCAAATTATCCCAAGTGGCCTAAACTAGAAAGAGTTCTACTACAAGGGTAATGAGGTAAATGAAGGGGTTTGGGTAGTTCGAGCATTCAAGAAATAGAAAACTATATTAGATTGAAAGACCATTAAAACACATAAATGCAAGAGTAATTGAGACGGTTGATAATAATGAGGGGCATTACGTCAGATGATAAATACAAATTTAATTCCTCTATTGTCAATCTTTTCTTCTTTGCCTTCATTTTCACTCTCTTTTCATCACTCACTAAATGCCACCTTTCTGGTGCCATTGTCTATTTTGGTAACCCTTCCTCTACTTCTTTGTCCATTTTCAGCTCATTCAATTCAATCTTTCACTCTTTTCCACCCCCTTCATATCTTGTCCTAGCATAGGGAATATAAAACTGGACATCATTTCTCTCTGTACTCATAATTTCAAAGTCCAAGAAAAATAATGTTAAGGAAAGGAGTATAAGAACAGAAACCATTTCAACTTTCTTCCCTTTTTTCTTTCCCATCAATGCTATGGCATCTTGTGTAAGTCAATCTCAAAATGATCTTACAGGAAAATATGCAGCATAGCAGCTCATATATGGGCAGGCATGCACATATTAGAAAGAGAGTTCATGTCGGAACAGAGTCAACAGTACTCAGGGATGCACATGTTCTGATTGAAGTCAGGATGCCAATAAACCAACAGTAATTCAAAGGTTTCCATGTTCATTCCTCATCAGTTTTTGAGCTAGGAATCAAATCAATCAATAACAGAAATTTAGATTCTGATCAACAGCCAGTCAGTCTTAGTTCAACCTGCACCAAGCGACTGTAACAAAGTTTGGCATGAGTTTAAATGTTTAAAAGGCCTTCTATTAATACAGTTTGATGCAATAATCATTAATCTACCAGACCTAATACCTCAAATATATTTCTAACCAAGCAAAGATTCAAAAGGATAATTTGCTCTAAAACTTAGGTGCTACTGGTGCAACAAACCAATAATAAATCTCTGAAGGAGTGACTCATTTCAAAACCATCAGCGATGAAAAGGATCTAAGTTCAACACAGTAACTGAAGCAAAATAATCATTCATGTCAAACCCCTTGTTCTTTATTCAAAAGACCCATCCTCTACATCACTAAAATACACCATATAGAATAAATCATTATTAACTCGACTAATGTGCTACTCACCCTAATCTTCAGGTGTGTTTGCGTTGCATGAATCTCATGTACCAAAAAGTAATAATTTATTTTATAGCAAAACCAACTTTTCAAGACTATATTTAGAATATAAGAAAGAGGTTGAATGCTAAGTCCAAGCAAACAACTGAATTCAATATATAACACCACGCCATCAACTCTCTTGCTTATTAGTAAGGAAAAACCCGACCTTCTACATGCACATGAACTGAAAAAATTGTCAAACGTTTTACTCGCAAAAGGGCACATGAAATTCTAAAGTCATTATATTTCGAGTCAATTCACAACAGAAACAGCAAAGAGACCAGTAAATAAATATCAATATCAGTTAGATTAAAAAAAAGGAAGAAAAGATGATGGCTATAACCTATTGCTTTCTTTCTGCTTCAGCAAACAGATAGCCTGCTACTAAAAGGATTCCCACCAAATTCCCCTTAACTTTTGAAATAGCATGCAAATAGATTCATTAGAACACCACACAAACTATCTACCTAACAGAATTGTAAACAAATTATCCAATGTTTCACTGGCTAACCAAGAAAAATCATTCAAACAACATTGTATTGCTTTTTCTCTTTTCAATTATTTATGCATTTGATGCCAATTGCCAAATAGTTCAAATTCACAGCTGAAAACCAGCCAAATAGTAAGCATTTTATCAATTGATTATTCAAAGTCAAAAGATTATTTCACAATATCATTGTCTACTTTTATTATGACCAACCTAATTAAAATTTTGCAAGAAAGATTGACAGACCACTTGTGATTTCAGAAATGATTTTCACATTTTATGGGAATCTGCTGCTCCTTAATCACACATATTCAACAACATATATCTACACTATTATGATTTTCGGATATGAGAGACTGTTTTTGACACCAACGTTTCATGGTGTCATGGCCTAATTAAAACATGCTTAGAAAAAGCCAAAGAAACTTGTCTGGCTGTTTCAATCTGGAAGCTATTCAGCTCATCATCAGATCTCACATTGTCTGGATCGCAATATATTAGTTTTTACAATCCTATTAGTTTTGTGAGTAAGCAGTACCATACAAACTCAAGTCAAAAAGCTCAAAGGCCATCTCTTCTTGCGGTGCTTCACCATAATATGATAAGTTAACACTTTAAAATTTTCACTTCAATACACCTATGTTAAACAAGTTAAAGGAACCATCTTCTAAAGTGCTGGTAACCAGCCCACACTACCGAGTCTTGGCCACACCCACACACCATTACCACCCCCCCAACCTAAATCCCATGACAAAAAACAAATAAAAATTGAAAAAAAAAAAAGAAGCAATTGTTGTTCATCTAAGGCTCCATCTGGTTGATGCTTTTATTATTTACTTTTTGCCATCTGCCTTTTATTTTCTGCTTTCTGCTTTCTATTTATTTTTTGCAAACAAAAGCAAAAATCAAACAGCAAAAACATCAACTGGAAACTAAACAAATGCAATAACTAAAAAATATAAATATTAGATTTGTCTTCCTAGGAGTTATTTGATGTCATAGGACTCTAAATCACCCCAAAAACATTAACTGACAAGACCAATAGCAAGTTGCATCCTACCTTTTGAAGGTCAATTTGCAGAGCTCTTGTCCATCGGTGAAATTTCTAAAAGCATTCCTCTGCACCAGAGAATGCCTAAAATATATAATTTTAAATTAAAACTTTCACATGTTATTAAAACCATATTTCTGAGCAGCTATATATTTACAAGCATTTTTTATTAAAATTATAAAGATGTAACATATTTTGTAAAAGTTTAATCGCAACAACAAGATATTACACTATAAAAACCACACATGGAACAAAATATTCTTAATACTTTTGAGGAAAAACCATTAGACACAAACCAATCAAGTTATAGACAAAAGTATTCAACATTGAGCTTGAGATATAAAATTCATTATAACATTGACATTAAGAGCTATGAAGCTTTACAGATTTGCCACGACAAGAGAAGCCTTGATACTTAGTACAGAGTTTAACAGATGGGCCAAAAACTTTCAGACATTGCAGTATGCATAATACTACTTAACACCTATCATATTACTACTATCAAACTATTTTTGCCGAAAGGAAGCAGAGGGTATTATATCGATTCTAGCAGTACAGTTAGGGTAACCATATGGCTTACTTTCTGGAAGATTACCTGCTCAAATCTTTATCTTGCAAAATCCCAAACTCATACTATAAGATAGGGCCAAAATGTTGAGGCTCTCTGAGGACATAAGATTAGCTGTCACAACATTTACAAAGCTTTTTAAGGGTGATTCTGTTGTCCCCATCCGCTACTGCTTCTAATATACTTGTCAACAATACCAAATTCTTTATTTTGTGCAACTCGCCTGGCATAGTTCTCAGTTGAAATAGGACCTTTCTTCAACCTCCTGTAATATACAATCTCCCAAGGCCACAAGCAAGCACAACCAAAGTAAGCTTCTGCAGATAAATGCATTTCATTTTCATCTGGAGGTTCTAGGCCATAATGCTTCATAACCATAGACAACTCATCCGGCAATATGCTGGTTGAACGGCTGGAGGTGAGCTCTGAATCTGTTTTTTTAGGAGGTACCATCACATCCTCTGTTGTCAGTGTATCAAAATCTTCACTGCCCTTGATCTCCCCCAAGCTCTCTGAAGACAAAATCCCAGCAGCAAGTGCACCTTTCTCTGAAATTGATATGCTTGGAATTTTAACTTGAGGTACTGACCTGGGTTTCATATGATCATCACTATTACCTATCTGCATACCTTGATCCTTTTCCACTTCATTTTCTACTTTGGCAGATAACCTGGCATTTTCAATGTTCACTGGACCCACCCTATTTTCAAGTTTTTCATTCTCCAATTCAACATCACCTTTTCCTGGTTCTCCGAAAACCATAATCTCCTTGGATTCAGGAGTGGTAGAATTATCCAAAGTACCTTTCAGATTCAACTGCCCCTTGTTCAGTAATGATGATGAAGGCCTGCCAAGGGATACAGACAAAGACAAGGATGTAGGACAGCTTGACCTTAAGTTAGACTTAGAACTTCTGGATCTAGAATAATATGATACTGGACTGGACCTTAAATTAGTAGATGATGAGCATGCTCTAGATGGTACGGATCTTGATCTAGACTGTGAAACTGACCTTAGCACATGCTCTAAGGATTTAGATTTTGAGCGTGATCTGGCTGCATTGTAATCAGGATGAAGTGGAGAAGAAATTGGCCTTGCTTTCTTTTCACTATGTCTTTTAGGAGTTCCACCTCTCCTCCTACTTCTCTTCTTTCCTCTATAGTCCTTTTCCCAAGCTCTGTCAGTTTCCTTTGCAAAAAGGGAGCTTCCATTCTCTATCAATCGCCCAGACTTTCCTGAACCAGATTCTTTTCTATCCTTGGATCGCTTTGTTGTTAGGGGATCCTTATCTTGCTGCAGCTTTGCCCGAGAACTGGATCCAATTTCATCATGATGTCTGCGGTCCAACCTGGAGAAATATCTTCCTGAAGTATTTTCACGGGGACAATTATGCTTTCTGTGACCCAAGGCACCGCAGCTGTAACAAGCTTGCTGTGCTTTTGAATCATTAAGATGGTTCAAAGTTCCTTCACTTATCAGCTCTCTTACTATTTTCTTTTGAGGGCTTTGTGCAGCAGGAGAACCACTGGAATACACAATTCGATTGTTTTCATCATCTTTCTTGTCATAACCTATGTAGCGGTCAAATTCCATTTCATGTTCAACATTATTACCATCAGACAGTTCATGGCGTTTCCCATCCCACCTATCACCATCGACCAGGTTCGATTCAACTTGACCACCTTCATTCAGCAAATCTTCCCCATAGTCATGATTGTCTTCCCTAGTGTATTCTTTAAATTGGTCTCCTATCTCTGCATTAAGCAAGTCAGCAGAATTAAGCCTCACACCATGACTCTCTGGTTGTTCAATACTCATCTTGTAATCATGCTGAACGTTTATATCCAACTTTCTATTGCCATAATCTCTACCTCTAGCAGAACTCCTAACTCTAAGTGGCTCCTGATCATAGGATTGATCAGCCCTAGCAAATTTTTTGAGAGGTCTAGGCTGTTTATTTGACCATGTGAGAGTTAATGGCTCCCCACAGATATTCCTTCCTTGAAGTGCTCTCAGAGCTTTCTCTGCATTTGGAGGGTAGTCATACACAATAAATCCATAGCCATCTTTCAGCCGTATGTTGCATCTTCCAAACCTTCTGAAAACACGCTCAAGTTCATCCCTACGAGTGCGAGATGATAGATGGCCAATATACAAAGACATCTACAACAAAAATATTAAAAAAAGAAAGAGAAGAATGATTACACTCTTACAAAAAAGAAAATCAACTTATATACACTGCACAAATTTAACGATGTAGCATTATGCACAACATATTTTAGCATTGACAGTTCCAAGAATAAATGATACTTCAATGCTAACAAACTATGCACTACTGAGACTGGGGGAAAAAGGGGCTTGTTACTTTCCCTTAATAGAAAGTGCCAGACATCATTCAATTTACTTATTTGCATTGCCAACATCAATAGTAATATAGACAAAGTTGTCCACAAATTTAACAACAAGAAGCACCAATCTCCTTCAGATTTTCCCTTGATTAAAAAGGATGTTGAGCATGACCCGATTGAGTTAAGCATCATAAAATACCCAAAAACATTACCACTTCATTGATTGTTAATAAGGCCACAAAAATTGGTTCATGTGAGCTACTGGATACACTAAGAGATGTGAGCCCTAAAAGTTAACTTAAATAGCCATCAACAGACAAATATATCACTTAAGTATGGGCATATACAAAAATTCCAATCCATATATACGATGAAGTATAGTTGAAAATGACAAGTCATTCAAATCAGTAGAAGTGACAAGTCATTCAAATCAGTAGAAGTTTGTATAAGTTTGGTTGGATTCCAGAGAGCCAATCTTTCAACAGCGATAGTTATAGAGTTGTTGTCAGTTCTTACTTATCCGTACTTTATATAGTCAGCTTCTCAATCGACCCAGTAAACAGCAAAGAAGCAACCTAAAGATAAACACTTAAATCACCCCAAAAAATGAAAAAAAAAAAAAACCAAACATAACAATTTTGAAAAAATAAAAAGAACTAAACTGAAGTTCCCCTTAACTTGAGCCAAGCATTTTGCTAGAAAACAATAACAACATGCAAAAAAGGAAAGATTTTCATTTCTGAGAGGGAAAATTATCAAACATCTGATACGCACAAACAATAGCATCATCTCCATTGAATCATCCGACAACCTATGAGAAACCCAGACAAGAAAAACAGTAAATAAAGTAGAAAAGTTGAAAGAAATGCAGTGATACCGGCAATATTGGAGGAAAACAGCGAAGACAAACAGTCACTGTATAGCTGAATCTGAATCTTTGTTCTTTCCTTCTTCCTTTCTTTCTCGTCTCTCTCTCACTGTCAGAGGAGTGAGGGCAGTGGCGTGAATCTGGTGTTGGAAGAGTTTTTGAGTGGACTTTATGTTCTCTGGGCCCTTCCACTTTATGGTCAATGGTTTTCAACACCCTTTGTCGTTTTGTCAGAGGTGTGAGTAAAAGCTTACTGACATTACAGCTTTTGTTTATATATATATATATAAATATAAGGGAAATGAGGTAAATTTTGTAGTCAGTTATTATTTTTTATCTTATTATAAAGTTAATTAATAAACACTATCTAATTTATGATATTAAATTATAATTATTGATTTAAAATTGATAAAAAAATTGATAAACAATTCAATCGATCAATACAAAATAAAATTAAAAAAATTAAAAAGTAAGGAGAAATGAGGACTCGTTCTGATAGAGGAGTCAAGGGAGGTGAGGACTCTCCTCGATAGAATGTGTTCTCTCCTAATGGGGGAATTTTTTTGTAATATTTTATTGTGAGTTTGCTAGCCAAGTTTATTTTCCTTCACCCTCAACTAGTGGGCAATTTTGTTTTAGAAGTTTACAATAGTAAGCCATCCCCAATCTGAAAGTTTCCAAGACAAGAGACTCTACCAAGGGCTACTTCTAAGGTAATGCCTACAGGTATGATATATTACTTGTTGTGCCTCATGAACTGCCTTTTGTTTTTTCTGTTAAAAGAGTGTGAATTTGCATTAAGAAAGGATGTCAAAGGGATAGTTTTGTTATGACAATTATTTTTACCATGTGATCTTTAGTAAATTTTTTGTTTGTTTGGTAATTAAGGGCAAAAGTTGTTAAAAGGAGAGGCTTAGACTTAACCTTTTATCTGGTCAGTCATTGTTATCCAGCCAAATTATGTTGCTTTGATCAATGCCTGAACAAGTTTACATCGTCCTCTGATTATTCTTAATTAGTATCAATAATTCTTAAGCAAACAAATGAACATTGAAGAACCATAGGTGAAAATCATTATTATTAGTAGACAAAAAACATACCAAAGACTATGATAAAGGGCCATTGTCCTTTGCATCGCTCAATTCAAAGGGTCCCCCTGCTGATTAAACCAAATAAATTCATAATTAAACATTTCATGCAACAGTCTAACTTCTGATTAAAACTCCATGCTAGATTTACATGACTTGCATAGATATGTATTTTATTTATAAAAGCATAATTTTTTTTCTCAATTAACATTTTCGTATGTATTAATACACCTTATTTGTCAATTTCATCTTTTTATTCTTATATTATTTTAGTTTTGCTGTGGGTGTATAAGAGACTATGTCGTTTCAAAACTTAATGGCAATGGCATTGAACAAAACACTTTGTTGTTTGTATTATATGGTGCCCAGCCACATCAGCAAAATTAGCACATTTTCCCTTCTATATTGCATTGACTGTAAGTGGCCTATTCTCTAAGCTAAATAGAGATGCATTTCTGTTATTGTGTGTTATTCACAGTAATCATGTATGTGCTTTAATTCACATGTGAAGTTGAGAATTTAATGACTCAAGTATAACCAAAGTTAAATAGCATGTAGCAAACAATGGTTTTGGATCAAACAGCTTGGATATAAGGAAACTAGAATTGCTTGAAAAGAAGTAGTCTCTTCCTTTGTTACCAAATCAAATGCCAAACCAGAAATTCTCTTTTCTGTGATGAGAACCAAGCACTTCATGTCATCATCACTTCACAATTTGTGAGTAGATTCAAAATGACCCTTGATTTGATTAGACAGAACCATTTAAACCATTTCTCATTACATTAATTCATGAAATCACTGCATTTTCATCATCAAATTGACCTACTTTGTGAATTTTTTTTGCAACAAATATTATATACATGCTCTAGTACCAATTGAAATTGGACATCTCCTGGCATCTTAAAATAAAAAAATTATACATCTTTTTGATGAATTAGCAAAGGATGACAAATGACATAAAAGTAAAACTACTAAAGATCCCTTTGTTATCACTTGCAAAGAATTGCTTAAATTACTATATTTTCTGCTAATATTCCACCTACGGGAATAATGTAGCACTAACTACTTGCTTTTATACATGTTGAAAAAATGATCATGTATTATTTGTGGTTCTACTTCTGTACAGTATGAAGAGATTTGCAATTAGGCCATCTTCATGGCACAATCAAGAAATGATTCTTGCCTTTTACCTTTTTATTTTATGGAATCATTCACTTTTTATGAGATTATCAATTGTAATTTTGCCATAATTTACAAGATGAGAGAAATGTTTAAGTGACTAGAACATATATGACACCTCAAACAGAAACTAAGGGAAGGAGAGCTAATATGAGATGGTTTTTCCCTTCTTGGTTTGATTGAATTAAATTGTAAACATGATAATGCTATCTAATTCATGGGGATTTAGAAAATTCCTATATCATTGTTACTTTCCTATGTTTGAACTCACTGTTTTGAGTATCATTCATATCAATAACTAGCTTATGGAAATTGATTTAAAATTTTATGGGGATAGTCTGCATCTGAGCTATTTTTTTTCTTATCTATTAGAATTTTTTAAAAATAATATGGTTTATAAGTTAACAAAAATCTGGTTGTGTTTGAACATTATTACTATATAACTTCCTAATTTATGCTTTGGTATTTGTTATTGATGTTTGTCACAACAATTATTCAATTCATAATCTTGTTTGAAGCTGATTATATTCACTTTGTAATGCAGTTTTACAAATACTGCCGTTAGAAAATGTGTGACAACAATAATGAGAGATGTTGAGACTATGGCAAAAACTTATTGCATGGATTTTGTTTTGAAAAAAGGTGAAAACTATGAAAACATAGATGGTAACAAAGGCTAAGTCATTAACAAATCTTATTGTCTAAAACGACTTAAGAATGCCTTTGTTTTTTACTAGTAAGATGTGTACATATTTTTCTTTTTTTTATTTGACATAATTGTAAGTATTATTATTTATTATATTGTGAAATTTATTATAACTTGATGTTTATGTTGACGATTAAATTTAGTTTATAATAATTGTCACGACCTGGAACCTCCCTCGGACTCATGACAACCGTCGCGACGTCCCGATTGACACTCATTATCCGGAATGCCAATCAAAACCCTGCAAGCGTTACATATCAGTTTCTTGCCTTTTCTGTGAGAAATCATTTTTAAACATTCCATTTTAAACAATTTTCAGTAGTTTTCGGCTCAAGTAAATCAAAAGACAAAAATATTTTAAAAGGATTTATAGACAAATATTACTATTCAAAATATTGATTAAAATATAAGATTTTTATATAAAATAATATTTATAGAAATACGTGTAAGAAATCTTTTGTAATGTGTAAGTAAAATAAATTCATACATACAAAAATTTACTAAGTTATAATGTACAATAATGGTTACAATGACAAGTGGCCCAAAATACACCCAGTGTTGGTGCTAGAAACCTACTGTCTATGTGGTAGAGATGTCAACTGGAATCCTTGGCAAAATAGGGTATCTACAAGCTACCATAAACCTGAAATGTTTGGAAAGGAGGTGGGTGAGATTTTGCAATCCCAATGAGTAAACAGATATTATCATAAATATCTAAAGGCGAGTAAAATGGAGGCAAGTTTAAACAACAAATTACGAACCATTTCATAATGTTATCAATTTATTTCTTAAACCATAAAATATTTATAATTTACCAAAACAATTGTTAAGGCTTATGACTTTTATTAAAAACAAAGCTCAAGCCAAAACTAATCCTTAGGGATACCTTGACCGAGGCATCTAACCGAGTCCGCCAAGGTTGTTAAGATATTTACATGTGAAACACATTTTTATTTTTAAAATAAGCCGTTCCTTGGCGTTGGTCGAGTTACACATTCACATGGGGGTTCGACGTGAAGTGAGCTCTAATACTACCCCGAGAGTTACCTTCCTCGCCTCTACTACCGGAATAACTATATAACCGAGTTTACCGTGCCTCTCTAATAGGCAGTCCATGGAAACCCGTCACTGTAGTGACTAACCCACCAATTTTAATAAAATTTCGACAGTATAACGTGACTTTTATTTATTTATCCAACCTGCATAGTAAAAACAGCTTACATAAATTTTCCAATACACTAACAAAATATAGCCACATATACTCATATCTCATAAGCCATTCATAGGAAAATATATAATTTTCAAGACAGTTAACAGCCTCCAATTACTCAATTTCATAATCAACCCAATATATCTTTATTTGTCACATTTATTTGTAAAACATCAAAAATCCCGTTTTAATCTCGTTTTCATTTCATAAAATACATAAAGAGCATTTAAAAATAAACTCTAGATAAATTACAATAATAATAAGTTTACTCACCGTTTGTACAAACTAAAAGCTTTCTAGGTACCCTAATAACTACTCGTCGGGTACAATTTCCTTGCCTTTACCGGAAGGCTCTCCTCCTTGACACATTGCAAAAATTTACTCAATTCATCACATTAATGCTAAATCACTATATATTTGACTGAAATCCTATACTAATGCATGATATGAAATGCAATAGCCAAAAACGGCTTAAACGCGGTATTAACCTATTTTTGACACTTTACCCGATAAATTGCCAACGCATTTTAGCTCTAAATTGTCCCATTCTCTCTCTAACATTTCTAACCATTAATTATCAGCCAATATTTCTCTAAAATCACCAAAATCAGCTCACTCTCTTCCTTGGAAAATTCGGCCAAAAATGGGACATTAACTCGGTTAATTTTTCACTTTGTTTTTCTATCACATTTAACCATTTTTCATCATTTTCTCTTCATTTCTCTTAGAATAAAAATCATATTATCATCATTGTACCTCATTGCAGATTTGGCCAAGGGTGGGTATTGTGAAAATTTAATGCTTTCTTGCCCAATTTTATTTCTAAACACATTTAACTAACTAAAACTATCAATTTAACTAAAAATCAAAACCTAAAAATTTCAATTTCTCCCCCCTTGAAATTCGGCCAGCCCTTGATGTCACTTTTAGATCTCTCTCCTCAAGCATGCTAAATGGAAACAAAGGCATAGGAAAGGTAGAAATTAAGCTAAAGTCGAAAAATCTTACCGTTAGACGCGTAAATGGGCAAAAAACGTAATTCCCTGTTGAATTTTTCTAGTTTCCCTTTGTTTTCTTTCTTTTCTTCCTTTCCTCTCTATTTCCTCTCTTGTTCTTCCTTATGGCCGGCCATCACTTAAAATGGGGTTTAAATGGGCTGACTTTTCATTAAAATAATATTAAACCATTTAAAAAATGCCATGTGTCACTTTTCCATTGGTCCGTTTTTAAAATTTCATCCATTTGTCTCCAAATTTTCACCATACACTTGTCCCACGTATCCATAGCTTAGATAAAATTCTCAGACTTATCCAAAGTCTTGGTGGAGTAATTTTTAAAATTTACACTTTTGCCCTCGTAAAAGTCAAAAATTACATTTTTACCCCAAAAACTAAAAAATTGCCCATAGACATATTTTTCATCCCTTATACTCATACTATTTCCCAATTTGTCAAATTTGATCTAAATTCTCTCAAAATCTCAAATTTTGTCCACGAGTAGAAAAATTACGATTTTGCCCCTAAACATAAAAAATTTTAATTTTTCCCCAAATGAACCCTCAAACTCCGAACAATCATTTTTAGTCATTCCTTGATTATAAAATGTTAAATTTTATCCTACGATTCCTATTTGAACTAGTTCGAGGTTAAATCAATTCAAGTGTACCGTTAGGTACAATACTAGGTTTCGTCTATTCTTAGGGACTTTCTTAGCATAATAACATGCTACTCAATGCATGTATGTTATGACATGTATTTATAGGGTCGGGTTTTACAATAATTATTTTTTTTCTTGACAGTGAATCCATTTGTGGTGAAAATAAAAAGGATAAAAAGATGAAATTAACAAATAAGGTGTATTAATATGCCCCTTTGAAATTTATAATTTTAATATGGTTTCAAATTTGAATGAATGATTGTGAATAATTCTGTTATCTTAATTATCTTTTAATAGGTTGGGGGAGATATTGCAAAAACTTTTGCATCTCTTCCTGATGAGAGGAAGTTAGTTTTTAAAAATTTAGTAACAGTAGACCGTTTGCGATATCTGGAGGAAAAAAAAGAATTCAATGCAAAGGTTAATAAGGTAAGTGTTATATTTATTATTTTATCATAAGTTAAATATTTGAATAATATATATTTGAAGTGATATATATTTTTGATAATTTATTTAATTTATAGATATGTCTAAACAAAGTTATTGTTTTCTTCTCAATTTTTTGAATGAATTCATTTTTACTTGATTGTTTAATTTTTATCAATTTTATTAAAGATTTATAATTATAAAATTAATAATGTTGGTCGAAAAGGTAAATGGTGAATGCTACAATACATTTTGTTTATTCATAACACTGATACTATTATATTATAATTTTTAATGAATGTAGGATTATTGGGATACACGTTGTAGTCCTTTTCGGTTCTACAAGTTATTGCAAAATATTGGTTTTAAATATAATGATTCAATTCGTAATATGGGACTGGGAGGTTTGATTCATCTACAAGAGTATAAACTAAATAAGGATCTTTATTTGTGGTTGATTGAAATGGTTGACTTAAACAAGCGGTGTTTAAAATTATATGATTATGAGATTTTATTGATGTTTGAGATGGTATCAATCGTTATTAGTTTGTCAGCTGAGGGGATCCCTATCACTTTTGTGGAAGATGATTGTACAATTTCAAGTTTATGCAATCAATTTGTAACAACCTCTTCCCGATCGCTGCTGGCGCCAAGACTTCCAGAAAAGACCCGTCAAGTCTCGAACAAGCCTGTCTAGAATTTGCTTGTTAATCTGCTACATTCAATCACCATATAATATTGATATTTTCATATACTAAATTGAATGATAAATATAAAAATCAATATAAATTTTTTTTCTTTTTATTTGTAAGTATATGCATTAAAATCTACTCTCCAAATTAATGCTTATATAAAAATTTGGAATTTGTTTATGTCAAATCCTATTCTATAAAATAATTACGACGTCATTTACATGCTCAATAGAATGTTTGCATGTTTAGGAAGTTCGAGGAATCGTTAAAAGACGATATTGCCCCTAATGGTACCATTAAGTCGATTAAGCCTTGAACTAGTTCAAATAGGAATTTTAAGGTGAAATTAAGAGTTTCACAGTTCAGGGATGACTCAAAATGGTAATTCGGAGTTCGAGGAGCAATTTGGAGTCAAATCAAAATTTTCACTATCTAGGGTAAAATGGTCATTTGCCACTTAGGGACAAAATGAAAATTTTGAGAAATGATTTTTTTGGCCCCATTTAATTTATTGGAGTATGATTTGAGTATTGTAGTATAATTTGAGAGTTTCGTAGTGAAAAAGTTTAATTCTTGTGATTTTTGGAGTGTAGGGGTAAAATCGTAATTTTTCCACTCGTAGATAAAATTTGAGATTTTGAGAGAATTTAGATCAAATTTGACAAATTGGAGAATGGTATGAGTATAAGGGATGAAAAATATGTCTATGGGTAATTTTTCAGTTTTTGGGGTAAAAATGTAATTTTTGACTTTTACGGTGGTAAAAGTGTAAATTTTAAAAATTAATCCACCAAGACTTTGGATAAGTCTGAGAATTTTATCTAAGCTATGGATATGTGGGACAAGTGTATGGTAAAAATTTGGAAATAAATGGATGGCTAGAATTTAAAGAATTAATAAAACAAAAAAAATGAATAAAATAATATTATATTATTTTAGCCTTTAAAAATGTCAAAATTCCAGAATTCTCATCTTCTTCAGCTGTCCAAACCAGGAGAGAAAAAAGGGGAAAAGAAATAAGAACCCTAGCTGAAAAAATTTGGAGAAAATCAAGAGAAATCAAGAAATCAAGCATTAAAAAAGTAAATTTCATTGATTTTCCTCGTGATTTTCACTACCCATGCATTTTTTTCTCATTTCCATGCAAAATTAGAAAGTGGGTATGAACACCCATGCTGGCCAAACCTCCATGGATGAGTTTTGAACTTGAGTTTTGGTTGATTTTAATTGAATTAAGTGATTTTAGTTAGGTTATATTGAAATATAGCAAAAATAAGCTAGAGAAATAATTTTCTCCCATTGAAACCCATTATGCCAAATTTTCTAGGGGAATATTGGCTGCTGATCTTGATGTTTATTTGAGGAATTATGATGAATAATGATGAATTATGAGCCTAGAAAAATAATGAAAATTTTCAGAGCAAAAATACGAATTTTTACCCACTAGGGGTATTTTCGTAATTTGCTATCGAGACTGATAATTTGCACTACACTGAGAAACATTAAGTCAATTTGGGTGCAATTGAGGTATAGAAATTGAAAAAAAAATTAATTTGGAGTTTAAACGGACGCGTATATCGATTTATCGAGTAAAAGATCGAAATAGGCTAACATCTTGTTTAGGCAAAATTTAGACATTTTGCACTTCATATCATGCATTAGTAGTATAAATTAGTTTATTTTGGTTTAGTACCAAAGTAGTAAACCTCTTAATTGTGCAATTTGTCAAGGTGGCGAATCCTCTGGCAAGGGTAAAGAAATCACACTCGAGGAGTAATAGTTGGAGTACTCGAATTTAGTTTTCAGAAACTGTGAGTAAACTTATTATCGTCTTAATTATCTAGAGTAGTTTTATACAATTGTGTGATTTTATGAAAAATGGGTTTAAATGGTAAATTGCTTTGTTTTAAGAGAAATTGTGATTTTATAAATTTTTTGAAAAATCGAATACTGATTTTGAAAATAGAGTAATTGAAGACTGCCTGCTTGTGTTGTAAATTTATGGTTTTAAATTGAATGGCTTATGACAATAAATGAGCATGAATGGCTAAAATGATTTTGGTGTTAGAATTATTTGTACTGTGTATTTAGCCTTGAGAGGCTAGGTTGCGATAAATTGCCATGTCATGTAGAAAAAGATTTTATAAATCAGGTAGTAGATAAAAGATTAGCTACTGCAGTGGTGGGGGGTTCCGTGGGCTAACCTATTAGAGGGGCACGGTAAACTCCTTTATATTCTCACCTCGGTCGTAGAGGCGCGTAGGGTATCTCTTGAGGTGGGCTTTTTGAGTGCACTTCACGTAGACCACCGCGTGAGAGTGAGACTCAGCCAACGCCAATGAACGACTATGTTTCAAAATAAAAATATGATTTATGCGAAATATGAATTTTTAACAGCCTTGACGGACTCGGTTGGATACCCCTGGTCCAGGTGTCAACGAGTACAGGATTTGGCATGAGCCAAGTTTTTAAGTAATTCACGAGCCATATTGATTATTTGGGTGAAATGAATATTCGAGATGTGAAAAATTTACTGAAGTTAATTATTTTTAATTATCTCCATTTACTCGCCTTTAGATAGTTTAGATGATGTCTGTTTACTCACTAGGATTTTATAATCTCACCACCCTCAATTCCCCACATTTCAGGTTCGGGATAGCTGGTAGATAGCCGATTGCATCAAGGACTTCAGTTAGCCTTGCATTGTCAAAATTATAGGTTCACAGACTCGCATCTTATTGGTTAGTTGGGGGCCCATGTGTCATTGTAAAAGTAATTTTATACTTTAGTTATCTGATTTAAAATATGTATGAACATATTAAGCTTTTACACCATGTTTTTGGCGAGTTTCGGTATTATCGAAGAAAAATGATGAAAATGCCCCTGTGAGCCAGAAAATAATATTTTATTATTTTGATTTGGAAACGACTTATGATTTTTTTGAAATGCAAGATTTAATAACTGTCGCTCACCGGGGAGATGCGGAAGCTGATGCTAAGCCTTGCGGGATTCCGATCGACATTCGGGGTAATGAGTGCCTATCGGGACTTCGCGGTAGTTGTCACGGGCCCGATGGGAGTTCCAGGTCGTGACAATTAAAGTGGTATCAGAGCATGGTTTAATGATCAGAGATTTTGATTTTAAAGCTTTGGATTTTAAAGTTTTTGGTTTTAAAGTTGTTTTAAGAAATCCACACTGACACTGCGTGGCCCAAGTTAAGTTAAGTTAAGTTAGTTAAGTTAAGTCCAGTTAGGTAGAATAAAATACGTGCATCTGCATATAGAATTTGGAGTTGTTTAGACTTGTTTTAGTTTTTCTTATAGATCTTATGGGAGCTATAGGAACTCTTATTCCCAGTAATTCACTTCCTTGTTAATGTCATGAAAAGGTCATAAGTAGGGCCGTTGTTCGGGTTTAAGATGTCACCCGTGCCACGAGCCAGTGTTGGAAAGATCTTAAAACGAATGCTTCTAATGAAAGATTAATGAAATAATATATCCCTTCGATTATGGATGGAGAAATTTGGAATTGGACAAATAGGCCGTGATAATTTATTCATTTGGTGGATTGTACAAATTAAGCATTGAGGTAAGTGTAAATTCATACATATGTGCATGAAGATAAGAACACTATGTTAATTAAGCGTGTTATGCCCATATAAAAGTGGTGTTGATTTCAATTAAGCGATTGTGAGATTTTAAAAATTGATTGGATCTATTATAGTTCATGGACATAAGCACGTGAACTAACTCGAGAGTGAGTACTAATGATTACTATAATTGATGTGTGGTCATGAAGTAAGAAGTTAGTAAACAAATATGCTCTAAGGATGAGCTTGAACTTTGTTATGCATAGAAAAGAGGAGCTGAGGGATTAAAGGACTAGATGTGGAATTGGCAGCTTTAGGTTAAATGACTTGGAAATGTCGAATCTAGTCTAAGTGCCATATGAAGTTCTATAATTGAGATTGATATACAAATTACTTGAAAGATCAATTTAAAAGTTTATTCGGTTCAAAGTGTGGCCTATAATACGAATGATCAGTCTTAAAGGTGATCTCCCCAGAGCAAGGAATTTAGAAAATGTTGATGTTTGGATATACTCTAAGAGAGAGAACTTCTGCATCCTAAGTTTAGGACAACTTTGATCTTATGATTGCAAAGGCAAGGTGTAATAACTAAGTAAATTATTCACTTAATAAATGTGATTGATTATTGATGAATAAAGTCAAGATCTTGATGTTTAGTGGTATACAATTTGATAATTATGTATTTAAGGGTTATTTGGAGACAATTTCTTCATCAAATTTGCACTAAATGCTATGGTACAGGCATATCAATGTTAATATGAAAATGTATCCAGGAATGATCTTAACATATCACCAAAGGAAAATTAAACATGTTGAAGTTAATGTTCTAATAGTGTGCATATGATAGAAAGCTAGTTTGTAAGTTGTAGTTTTCATGAAATATATAAGGATTATCAATATATGGACATACACTTAGAGTTGTAATTTACAAGTTTGGAGTATTTAAGATATGATTAAATGGAATTAGCATTAGTTAAGGTACGTGAATCTTTTAATTAAATTTTGTGGAGTATACATGATAGTAGAATAGAGGAACAGAGTGCCGTGATACTATATGGTGAAGTTACTATACAATATGGAAAGAGTATTCTAAAGTAGGATTTATTGACTGATGATAAGTGATGTGCAATCTGAGATACATATAGCTATGAATAAATTTGGAGATCTTTGCTTAAGCAAACTCGTACTAAATGTTATGGTAAAGATATATGAATGTTAGTGGCAAAATAAAGACATTAAATCAATGTTCTGATCGCAAACTTGTGATAGAAAGTTATTATTGCTAATTGTGGTATAGACTCAGAAGGAAACCACACGATTGTGAATAATTGAGGTAGTAGCTTTAAAGGTAGAAGAATTGCTGGGATAAAGTAAATTCAAATAGTTGCAACACCACAGTACTGACTATCAAACGCTGTCGCGTTAAGAACCCCTAATGGCTAGCAAGCATGAGCAAATTGAGAGTGGCATGAAGATGAAACTTACGAGTTGAGGAATGGTCATTGGTTTTCATGCTAAGCTTTGTTGTTTGGAATCTTAAGTGCATTGGGGAGGTATTAAGATAAAGATGATGAGTGAAATTGTAAAGTTTCTTTATTGCCTTGTATATTGGCATGTAAGAAAAAGAAAAGTTAGAGAGTTTTTGAGATGGTTACATAAAACTAAATTAACATGGGGAGTGTTAAGATGAATAATATGATGATTGAAGTCAAATCTTAAGAAATAAGGAAAATAAGAGATTAAGTCTTGTTAAAGACTAATGAGGAAACAAACGAAAGGTTAGATGAATGTATGAGATACTGATAAGAGATGTCAATACCAAATGAGGAAAAATGTAAATAAAGATTTCAATAATGATATAGCAAATGAGTTGATATAGAATATTATTATGAGAATATACTGATCTTGTCTTAACTTTGTTGAAAGGAAAGGATTAGTAACAACACAAGTAAACTAGGTGACATGCTAGAAACTCTTGGAGATAAACTGAAATACGTGTAATTGGGTATACCTTTATGGAAATGATATACTTGGAGTATGAAAGAGCAAATAAGTGATTAGGTGTTTCAAGAATATTTAAATACCTTTGAGGAAGAATTATACATTATACAAGATGAGTATAAGATATGTGATTTTAAAACTTGTTGAGGAGCCTAATGGCTAAGTCACAAGTTAAGTGATCGTATGCTGTGAGACATAAGTCTAAGATAGATATTCTCAATGAAATACTCAAGAAGAGTTTTACTACGGATTTCGAAAAACAAGCACTAAGTTATGCGATTATAAAAAAGAAGCTGTAAGCCGAAAGTGATATTCATATTAATATTGAAAAATACTTGAGGAGAATCTAGTTTCAAGTTTTACAATTTCAGGTACAATTTGTAAATTGGTTAAGGAAGAATGATGTTATATTTATATGAAAGAGTAGAACAAAGGATGATAGAAGTTAACCTTGAAAATGAAGTTAGATAATGAAATTTTCCCAATACATTATGAAAATTAGAATTCGAAAATGCTTGAGGTATACATGATTCAAATGAGTTTGAGTGTTAAGTGACAAATCAATATCGCAATGCAAGAAAGATACAAGGTAATATAGAGGCATGGAAGATGATTAAGGACAAAAGGATGACTCTGAGAAATTATGATATTGCATCATATTCAATGATCAAATCAAGGTAGATCTTGGAAGCATAAATGGGATTATAAGGCATATACACATATGTGGGGTTGATATTATGATCAACTAAAATGAAGAATGATTTTTAGTGAACTAAGATTCAAACTTAATATATGATGAGTGATGAAGGTAGTACCATGATAAGAAATTTTATTAGAAATTGAACTATGTGAACATAAAAGACTCTGAGAAATAGTCAAGGAGATAATATCAAGGAAATGTGATCTATTGCATGGTTAAGCCGTACGAGATGGATTAATATGATTAACAAGATTGATATTTCATACCTGTGAGATAAACATGAAGTACATGGAAATAATGGAAGAAAATACCCCACATTTTCTTTGAGTTTGATAAGTGAAATTTTGAGGATAAAATTTTATTTTAAGGGGGGTAGTGTTGTCAAATCCTATTCTATAAAATAATTACGACGTCATTTACATGCTCAATAGAATGTTTGCATGTTTAGGAAGTTCGAGGAATCGTTAAAAGATGATATTGCCCCTAATGGTACCATTAAGTCGATTAAGCCTTGAACTAGTTCAAATAGGAATTTTAAGGTGAAATTAAGAGTCTCACAGTTCATGGATGACTCAAAATGGTAATTCGGAGTTCGAGGAGCAATTTGGAGTCAAACCGAAATTTAGTTTTCAGAAACTGTGAGTAAACTTATTATTGTCTTAATTATCTAGAGTAGTTTTATACAATTATGTGATTTTATGGAAAATGGGTTTAAATGGTAAATTGCAATGTTTTAAGAGAAATTGTGATTTTATAAAATGATTTTATAAATTTTCTGGAAAATCGAATACTGGTTTTGAAAATAGAGTAATTGGAGACTGCCTGCTTGTATTGTAAATTTATGGTTCTAAATTGAATGGCTTATGACAATAAATGAGCATGAATGGCTAAACTGATTTTGGTGTTAGAATTATTTGTACTGTGTATTTAGCCTTGAGAGGTTAGGTTGCTATAAATTGCCATGTCATGCAGAAAAATATTTTATAAATCAGGTGGTAGATAAAGGATTAGCTACTGCAGTGGTGGGGGGTTCCATGGGCCAGCCTTTAGAGGGGCACGGTAAACTCCTTTATATTCTCACCTCGGTCGTAGAGGCGCGTAGGGTATCTCCTGAGGTGGGCTTTTTTAGTGCACTTCACATGGACCACCGCGTGAGAGTGAGACTCAGCCAACGCCAAGGAACGGCTATGTTTCAAAATAAAAATATGATTTATGCGAAATATGAATTTTTAACAGCCTTGGCGGACTCGGTTTGATACCCCTGGTCCAGGTGTCACCGAGTACAGGATTTGGCATGAGCCAAGTTTTGAGTAATTCACGAGCCATATTGATTATTTAGTTGAAATGAATATTCATGATGTGAAAAATTTACTGAAGTTAATTATTTTTAATTGTCTCCATTTACTCGCCTTTAAATAGTTTAGATGGTGTCTGTTTACTCACTGGGATTTTATAATCTCACCACCCTCAATTCCCCACATTTAAGGTTCGGGATAACCGGTAGATAGCCGATTGCATCAAGGACTTCAGTTAGCCTTGCATTGTCAAAATTATAAGTTCACAGACTCGCATCTTATTGGTTAGTTGGGAGCCCACGTGTCATTGTAAAAGTAATTTTATACTTTAGTTATCTGATTCAAAATATGTATGAACATATTAAGCTTTTACACCATGTTTTTGGCAAGTTTCGGTATTATCAAATAAAATGACGAAAATGCCCCTATGAGCCAAAAAAATAATATTTTATTGTTTTGATTTGGAAACGACTTATGATTTTTTGAAATGCAAGATTTAATAACTGTCGCTCACCGGGGAGATGCGGAAGTTGATGCTAAGCCTTGCGGGGTTCCAATCGGCATTCGGGATAATGAGTGCTTATCAGGACGTCGCGACGGTTGTCACGGGCCCGATGAGAGTTCCTGGTCGTGACAGTTTACAACTTAATAAATAAAATACTACGACTTGACCTCTAACAACGGAACGGCTTAGAATAAAATGCTAGGAGATGCCTTTACGTATTCACGGTGGACCAAACGCGTCACTGACTACATGCTAGGCTGATCCTTATCAGCAAAAGAGGAAATAAAGGGTTATGAGTCTCATAGACTCAGTGATAATCATCAACTCAGCGAGTAGGGCGTAGATGGGAAACAAGCAAACGACAGATCAGTTGAATATAAAAATGCAAGATTATAAAAGCAATTCGTTTCAAACGAGGGTTTTGTGCTTTATATAAAAATCGAGAATTTCTTAAAAAGTATAAAAAATAGAGGTAATAAAATTTTCCACATCAAAATATATTAATAATCATTTTCGAATCAAATTAATAAAATTTAGCAAGCTCCCGCGAAACCAAATAATATTTAAAATCATGCACAAATCATAACTCGCTCCATATGCGAGGAATTACTGATTCATTTCACAGATAAACAAATAGGGAAGCTGCGAAAAACCGTTTAATTCTATTTTCACCATGCAAAGAAGTATAATTCATAATATTGAAACTTATTTCAACTCATATAAAACCATTACATTTTTGTCAGAATAAATATGGCTTATGACTTTCTTAAAAACTCAGCTTGTGCCAAAATCATTCTCATACTCGGTTCTCAGGGATACCTTGGCCTGGGGCTATCCCAACCGAGTCCGCCAAGACTGTTAAAAAAATTATATAAACATAAATCATATTTTTATTTTGAAAACATAGCCGTTCCTTGGCGTTGGCTGAGTTAACCCTCACGTGGTGGTTTGGCATGAAGTGAACTCTAAAGTTGTACCTCAGGAGTTACTCTACTCGCCTCTCCAACCGAGGTAAAATATAACGGGGTTACTGTGCCCCTCTAATAGGTTGGTTCACGGAACTCGCCCACTGTAGCAAGCTAACCCACCATACAATAAAATCTCAACCACATGACATGGCAATTATGTCACGACCCGAAACTCCTCTCGAGCCCCTGACAACCGTCGCGGTGCCTTGATGGGCACTCATCTCTCGAAATGCCAACCGGAACCCCGTAAGGCTTAATATCAGTTTCTCGTTTTCCCCGGTGAACTCCTTTTCATAAATTTCACCAAAACCGAATAAAAACATACTTTAGATAATAAAAATGATGGTAAGGTTACTCACAATACTAGGAGTTCGACATACTCCTATTCCCGATCTTCGGGCATAATCTCTCTACCCTTGTTAGAGGGCCCACCACCTATACATCATACATGAAATGAATTTTCAATAAATTGTGTCAATTTATCATAAACTATTTCAGGCTTTCTAAATCTAAATGAATGCATGCAATGGGATGCATTTCAAAATGTCTGATTAATCACTTAAATGTGATATTCGATCTAATCGGCTAAAATCTCCAATTTAACTCCAAATCAATTCTTCTCACTTTCTACACTCTAATTATACCTAAATTACCTCAGTGAATGTGAATGGGATTCAATTTAATTAGTCTTGGGTCAATAATCACACATGTCTATACATTAGGTAAAAATTCAGATTTTCACACCAAAAATTTTCATTTAATTTCTAGCCTCACCAAACATCAAATATCACCCAAATATCATGAAATATCATCAATTTCAACCACAATATCCTCCCTAGAAAATTCAGCCAATAATGGTGATGGGGGAAAATGAATTATTTTCTTGTTGTTTTGTTTCTAAATATGCTAAACTAATTAAAAATACTAACATAACTTAAAATCAAATCAATCTAACTTCATTCTCTCTCCATACCCATCTGGGCAGCCATAAATTCACCATGAAAACATGAAATTTAACCATGAAAAATAAGGAGAAATGCATGGGAAAGGTAGATCACAAGTCAAAATCAAGAAATTTTACCTTTGATTGCCTGATCCTTTGAAATCCCACACTTTTTCTTCAATTTTCCCACCTAGGTCTTGTGTTTTTTTCTTTTCCTCTCTTGTTCTTAGTATGGCCGGCCATATGAAGAGAAAATGAGATAAATATGGGCTGATTTTAATGGAAAATAATAAAATATTCTTACTTGACACGTGGCATGTTTCCATTGGTCCATTTTTAAAACTTTAAAAAATTTTATCCTTTTTATTTCCACCACACAATTAGTCAATGGTCAAAATGAGGAGAAGGGTAGATCATGTGCTGGACAAATGTCCTGGTGGTGGAAAATTACTGTTTTGTCCTTGGGGTGGTAAAATTACCATTTTACCCCTATGCTCCGAAAAATACCAATATTAAATTTTTTTTTCTTTTTAACCTAAAATCATACTCCAATAAGTCAAATGAGGTGAAAAAATCTTTTCTAAAAATTCTCATTTTGTCCCCAAGTGGCAAATGACCATTTTACCCCTAGATAGTGAAAATTTCGATTTGACTTCAAATTGATCCTCGAACTCCAAATCACCATATTAAACCATACTGGGACTTTAATATTCCTAATTTCATCTTAAATTCTCTATTTGATCTTATTCGAAACTTAAATCAACTTTGTTGTACCTCTAGGTACAATATCGACTTGTGTCAATTTTTCGGGACTCTCCTAGCATGCAAACATACTATCACCACATGTATGTCATGACAAGTATTTTATAGAGTCAGGCTTGACATCTTTTCCCTTACTTGGATCAACCATATGATCTTCTTCATGTCTGATTTCGACATCCGACTAAATATTAATATTTTAATATTTATTTTATTAATAAAATATTATTTTATTCTAAAAATTTTATCTTGTCTCTTTGGTTCCCAAAGTTCCTTATTATGCCTCAATTCGCATCCGACTAACTTTATTTATCACCATATCAAAGTATGGGGCATTTCAATCTCCCTTACTTAATTAGAATTCGTCCTCGAATTCACGTCGATGTTGCGTTATCAATCTCCTTCTATGATCCAATTCCTTTTTCCTTCTATAGGGACATTCAATTTGTTTACCTCGTTCACCTCAGTTTAATTAAATGCTTTATTTATGACAATTATCATCTTTCGAAACCAGATCAACAATACCTTTCACAATCATGATTTCTTATATCGAGTCACCAAGCATACCTTTATCACCCTTATCAAATTTGAACCATAACTTCATCTCAATTATACCGATTTCGATCACATATCATACTTACTTATGTATACCTAATCATCGTTTTATTAATTTGCTCCATGCTAAATTTCTCAACCTTGATTCATTCATCTTATACTGATCCATACCCTTCTTTTAATAGAGTTCCATTAAGAACTTAAACAATCCAAGGTTTACCTTCAAAGTCACTCGTAACTTTAATCGTTCATTACATGCCCGTTAACACTTTAGCTCATTGACCTTTCTAGACATTATTTCAAAATCTCCTAATTACTGAGAACCATTCTTCACTTTAGTTAGTAAAATTATCAATTTAATATATACATATGTACATGCATTTTCAAATGTCAACATCTCTCATTATGTATAGGGATCCATGTGTTCACATGCCTTGGACTACATTCCCCTTTATTCATCCGTATCCCAATCCTAGTTTCAAAATAATAGTTCTTATAGTGCATGTCAACCTTCTTATTATACTTGCGTACAACTTCATATCATTCATATAATTTCCAACCATATGCTTAAGTTTCCTTGTACTATATATCATTGCATCACAATGTCATATCCATTGAATTATAATCTATTATGCGTGTATGCTTTATAATCCTATTGATGCCTCAAAGATTTATCTCAACTTGATCATTGCATCTCATGCAATACCATAATTCCTAAGAGTCATCCTTTTTCCTTAATTATCCTTCATACCTCTACATTACCTTGTATCTTTCTTGCATTACGATATTGATTTGTCACTTAAGACTCAAACTCATTTGAATCATGTATGCCTCAAGCATTTTTCGAATTCCAATTTCCATAATGTATTAGGAAAATTTCATTATCTGACTTCATTTTCAAGGTTAACTTCTATCATCCTTTGTTCCACTCTTTCATATGAACATAACATCATTCTTCCTTAACCAATTTATAAATTGTACTTGAAATTGTAAAACTTAAAACTAGATTCGCCTCAAGTATTTTTTTTTAATACTAATATCACTCTCAACTTACAACTTCCTTTTTATAATCACTTAACTTAGTGCTTGCTTTAACGAGATCCAGGGCAAAACTTCTCTTGAGTATTTTCTTGGGAATATCTATCTTAAACTTATGTCTCACAACAGATGATTGCTTAACTCATGACTTAGCCATTTGACTCCTCAGCAAGTTTCAAAATTACACATCTTATACTCATCTCGTTTAATTTATAATTCTTCCTCAAAGGTATTTAAATATTCTTGAAACACCTAATCACTTATTTGCTCTTTCATACCCCAAGTATATCATTTCCATAAAGGCATGCACTTGCTCACCAAAATATCTACATGCATGCTCAACTACGCATGCTTCAACTTATCTCCAAAAGTTTCGATCATACCCCGTGATTTAGTTGTGTTGTCACTAATCCTTTCCTTTCAACAAGGTCAAAACAAGATTAGTAAATTCTCGTAATGATACTCTATATAAGCTGGTTTTCTATACCAGTCTCGTTTCTTCATTCACACTTTTATCATTTAGTATCTTATCTCAAAATAGTCATCTCAAGAATCTTTCAATTTTTTTTTCTTTTAATTATATGCCCATATACAAGGCAATAAAGAAGCTTTTCAATTCATTCAGGTAGACATTCTCCAGAATATTTAAAACTCCCAGATAACAAAATGCAATGACCAATAACCAAAATTTAATTTGTAAGCTCATTATCGTGTCACTCCCATCTTACTCATGCATCATAGGTGTGAGGTATTCGGAGCATTATAGTGCTGGACAGTCAGTGCTGCGATATTGTGACTATTAGAAATTTCCTCATCAAAGCTATTTGTCTGTATTCAAAGTCACCACATTAATCATTCTCAACCAGTGGGTTTCCCTTCTAGACATATATCATGAGTTCCATAAGTATCAGTACCTTCTATTTTCTTGTCATACACACTAAGCCAAATTAATACTTTTAACTCATGTCATCTTTTAACTTTCACCATCATTCATAAAATTCCACCTCAAAACATCCTTTCCATTCGGTGTAATAAATTCATGATACATATACCATTCCACACATAAGTTGCTTACTGTCTACAATTTTTCTCAAATTTATTGTCATCCCTATCCAATTATCTTCTTTGTCTTATACTCTAATAATCTTATTGACTTTCGGTATAATTAACTACGAAAACAGCTCAGCTTCCTCCTCACTTTATTCTTGCAATCCTTACTAAATCGAAACTTTATATTCCTTATATTCCATAATTTAACTTCATTGGGTTATATTTGTGCCCAATTATTACTTCATAGTGTCATGGCATCACTGAATAATCCCCTTCATGCTTAAATTACAATCATTAACTTAATCACATTATCCACTCCAAATGTCATTTATAACCTTATTGCTTCCTCCTATAACCTTTCTCAATAATTACATTACCAATTTATCCCTGTCATACTAAAAGATTCCCATATACCTTCAGTTACTTAAACAGCCATTTTATAATACATTCTAGTCATATACTTTTAAAAGCCAAACCATTTACTTATTTGTACAGATAATTATTATCTCTTTTACACTACATCTACTTAGAGTTAAGGTAGTGTAAAATCCTATAGAAATTTTACATGTCATTGGGATCATTATCTTAATATGATCTTATCAGAAGATCTAATCCGAGTCCTCCTTAAGATCTTCTTCCGGGTTCTCTTACTCTTGAGATCTCCTCATTTGCTCTTCAATCCAGGCTTGCTGTATTCTCCTAAATTCTTCAGCACTCACTGATGCAGTATCTCTTCCACATCCGAGAGGAAAATGTCGTACACCTGACACCTTTCTATGAGGTTTACTTGCAACTGTTTCTTTCTCCTCATTCTTTTCTGGTTGTCCCCTTACATTACTCCCACAACAAGGAAGAAAGTGTCGGACAACAGTCACACTATTCCTAGAACAAATATATCCCCTTGTAATTTCTTCCCTCGACCATTCTCTATGGTGTTTTCCAGGTTGTTCCGAAAGGAAATCTTGTTCAATTTCTGGTGTATTGGAGCTACTCTCACTTACAAAATTCTCGCTACTCTCGAAGCTCCCCTTATTATGAACCCATTTTGATAAGTTTTTAAGAATTCTATTATTAGGAATTCGATATGGACCACCTTCCGAATCACCTGGATCAGGGCGCCATTTGCTTCTAGCCGTAGAATCTAGAGATCCCTCGCTAGCACTATGAGAGGTATCGAGATTACCGTCTCTTATAGATATGGTGTGTATGTCACCAGTGCACCTCAAAACCTATATGCAATCAAATAGTAATTGCTTAATTATTTATGCATCTCAAAAGTAGGTAGGTTTCTAGATGTAGATGCATGCATTCTATTCAATCTAACCTAACTTAACTTAACTTAACTTATCTTAACTTAATTGGACTTGAGCCACATTAACATTGTAAATTTTAAAACAACTTTAAAATAACTTTAAACCAACTTTAAACCCAAAAGTTCTGATCTTCAAAACCAAAAGCTCTGATACCATTAAAATTGTCAAGATCCGGAGCTCCCCTCGAGCCCGTGACAACCGTCTCGGTGCCTCGATGGGCACTCATCTCCCGAAATGCCAACCGAAACCCCGTAAGGCTTAATATCAGTTTCTCATTTTCTCCGATGAGTAACTATTGCCAAATATTATGTTCAAAAGGATTTTGAGCTATTTCCAACTCAAAACTGATAAAATAAAAATTTTGTCTCACAGGGGCATTTTGGTCATTTTCCACTGAAAATTTCGAAACCAGTTAAAAATGTAGTAAACAAGTACCAATCGTATAATTCACAATTAAAAATAAGTTTAGGCATCTAAAACCTTTATTTAGAATGAAATTATAATAATTTGAATATAATAAAAAGATAAAACAAAATATTCAATAAAATATTTTATTTTCTTTTCTTTTGAACAGTATTTTTGGAGTTATACGTAAATCCTTTTTGTAACGTAAAAGCAAAATAAATTCATTCATATTGTAGCACAATAAACTATTAAATTTACAATATCAAATGGGCCCACAATAACTAGAATTAAAGAAACTGTGAACCTATTGTGTGGAGGACGTTAATCCAATAGAAGCCCTCGATGGAATCAGCTATCTACAGCCTACTCTGAGCCTAAAATGGGTGGAAAGGAGGGTGGTGAGATTATAAAATCCCAGTGAGTAAACAAACATCATTTAAATCATCTAAAGCCAAGTAAAAAGAGACAATTAAAATATCCATCATTTTAAGTATTTCACAATTTGAAAATTTATCCCAACCCATGCAAACGGTTGTATTTCATTTAATTTCTCATTTAGGCTTATGACTTCTATAAACATTTAGCTCATGCCATCAAATAGTACTCGACGACACCTTGATCAGAGGCGTACACTCGAGCTCGCCAAGGCTGTTAAAATTTCGTATACACGTAAAACATTTTTTTAATTTGAAAAACACAGCCATTCCTTGGTGTTAGCAGAGTTCATCATCACGAGGTGGTTTGGCGTGACGTGAACTCTGTCCATACCTCAAGAGAAACCTTACGTGCCTCTCCGATCAAGGTACATATATATATTCGGATTCTGTGCCCCTCTTATAGGTCGGTCCACAGAATCCGCCCACTACAGCAAGCTAAACCCACCATACAATAAATTCAATAACATGATATGGCAATTACTATAATTCACAGCCTTTCAAAGCTAAATACATATTTCATACATTTCAACACAAATATCAATTCAGCCATTCATGCAAATATTGTCATATGCCATTCGATTTCAAATCATAAATTTACAATATAACAAGTGGTCTTCAATTACTCTATTTTTCAAAATCATTATTCGATTTCAAGACAATTTATAAAATCCTTTCATGTAAATACATTTTGTTTGTAAAACACAAAGATTTACCATTTAAACTCCTTTTCATAAATTTCACCAAAACCAAATAAAAACATACTTTAGATAATAAAAATGATGGTAAGGTTACTCACAGTACTAGGAGTTCGATATACTCTTATTCCCGATCTTCGGACACAATTTCTCTACCCTTGTTAGAGGGCCCACCACCTATACATCATACGTGACACGAATTTCAATAAATTGTGTCAATTTATCATAAACTATTTCAGGCTCTCTAAATCTAAATGAATGCATGCGATGGGATGCATTTCAAAATGTTTGATTAATCACTTAAATGTGATATTCGACCTAATTGGCTAAAATCTCCAATTTTACTCCAAATCAATTCTTCTCACTTTCTACACTCTAATTATACCTAAATTACCTCAGTGATTGTGAATGAGATTCAATTTATCAGTCCCGATTCAATAATCACACATGTCTATACATTAGGTAAAAATTCATATTTTCACACCAAAATTTTCCATTTAATTTTTAGCCTCACCAAACATCAAATATCACCCAAATATCATGAAATATCATCAATTTTAGCCACAATATCCTCACTAGAAAATTTGGCCAATAATGGTGATAGGAGAAAATGAATTATTTTCTTGTTGTTTTGTTTCTAAATATGCTAAACTAACTAAAAACACTAACATAACTTAAAATCAAATCAATCTAACTTCATTCTCTCTCCATACCCATTTGGGCAGCCATGAATTCACCATGAAAACATGAAATTTAATCATGAAAAATAAGGAGAAATGCATGGGAAAGGTAGATCACAAGTCAAAATCAAGAAATTTTACCTTTGATTGCTTGATCCTTTGAAATCCCACACTTTTTCTTCAATTTTCCCACCTAGGTTGTCACGACCCAGAACTCTCATCGGATCCGTGACAATCGCCGCGACGTTCCGATAGGCACTCATTACCTCAAATACCGATCGAAACCTCGCAAGGCTTAGCATCAGCTTCCGCATCTCCCCGGTGAGCGACAGTTATTAAATCTCGCATTTCAAGAAATCATAAGTCGTTTCCAAATCAAAATAATAAAATATTATTTTTTGGCTCACGGAGTATTTTCGTAATTTTTCTTTGAAAATACTGAAACCCGACAAAAACATGGTGTAAAAGCTAAATATGTTCATACATACTTTAAATCAGATAACTGAAGTATAAAATTACTTTTACAGTAACATGTGGGCCCCCAACTGACCAATAAGGTATAGGCTACAAACCCTTACTTTTTAGGATGCAACTCTGAGATTAATTCTCGTTTTACTCAACTATCAACAAACTATCCTAAGCTTGAAAAATGGATAAGAAGAGGAGTGAGATTATGATTACATAATCCTAGTGAGTAAACAATTACCATCAAAAGCATTTAAAACCGAGTAGATGGAGACAATATAAAAAACTTTATATTTCAATAATGTTCATAATGCAAAATTCATTTCAATCTATACCAAACAATTTCTTTCGTCACAATTTTCCTGACTTATGAATTTCTTAAACTTGGCCCCTGCTAGAATCATTCTCGCGGGTACCTTTCGTCAAGGTATCCCACTAAGACTGCCAAGGCTGTTAAATGTCCAATACCCATAAACATGTTTTCGCATCTGACACACAACCATTCCTTGGTGTTGGCTGAGTCTCACTCTCACGTGGTGGCCCAAACGTGAGGTACACTCAAATCTTACCTCAGGAGATACTTCATCCAACATCTTCCCCTGGAGGTAGTTATATAATTGGGTTACCGTGCCCTTCTCATAGGCAGTCCACGGAAACCCCCACCACTACAGTGACCGTTTAATATACCACAAGACCCATAAAATTTTCAGTAGCATAATATGGCGAATAAAATTTAATCCAGTCTACCGAGACCAATCTAAAACTTTTTATATATTTCATGCCAAACCCAAAAATTTAGCCATCATGCTACCATAGTGTCATAAGCCACAATTTCAATAACATATAAAATTATAAATTCAACATAGTCTCCATATACTCAATTTTACCAAAATAATATTTGATTTCAAAACCAGTATAAATCTCATTTTTATTAAAAAAACATTTTAATTGGAAAACATAATATTTTATAATTTAAGCTCACCATTTAATAAAAGCATCAAACAAGTATAATTACTCTAGATATTTAAGATGATAAATTGTCCACTCACAGTATTAGGAGTAAAAATACATCTATTTTCAGTCTGCGGGTACAGTCCTTTACTCGTATCCAATGGCTCACCACTTAGCCATAATCCATGACACATATTCCACTTAAATTGTGTCTAACAGTCATAAGCTATTTCAGGCTTGATATATATGCATGATATGAAATGAAAAATGCACGGGTAGCCATCTAGACCCGGTATTAGCCTAAGTCGATTTTTCATCCAATAAATTGGCCAATGCGTCCAATTTTACTCCAACTTGCTCCATTTCTTTTCCAATCCCTCAACTCACCAAACACAACTAATTAACACACAATTAGGCAAAATTTATCTTCACTTTTCTTCTTGGAACTTTCGGCCAATAATGGTAGACTAACTCCGTGATTTTTCCTACTTAATTTTCTCTTCATAATTCATTAATTCCTACACCAAAAACTATTATTTCTTAATCAAATCACCTAGAATAACATCCCATTCTTCCTCATTATTCACTTAGAGAATTCGGCTATTGATGGGCACCAAACCCTTGGTGGTTTTCTTCACTTGTTTTCATACTACACATCATTAATCACCTAAAAACACTAACATACCTAAAAATCAAACCAATCCAAGATCATTCTCTCTCCATACCCATTTTGACCAGCCATGAATTCATCATGAAAACATGTAATTTAACCATCGCAATTAAGGGAAAATGCATGGGTAAGGTAAGGTAAATCACTAGCAAAATCAAAGAAATTTTACCTTTGCTTGATCAAATTCTTGAATTCCAACACTTTCTCTTTGATTTTTCCCACCTAGGGTTTATTCTTCCTTGGTTTCTCTTCTCTTCTGGTTTGGCTGATCACTATGGGAGAAATGAGCTGATTTTTTTGCCTTTTTATAAAAAAAAATAAAATAATAAAAACATGACACATGGCATTTCCTTATTAGTTCAAATTTTAAATATTTGACTTTTAATTCTTTAATTCTCCACCACACATTTCTCATGTTTATCCATTTTCATGATGAATAAAATCCCTTGGTCTTGACAAGTGTCGGGAGTGAAAATTTATCGATTTGCCTCTGTGGTGGCAAAATTACCATTTCGCCCCTATACTCCAAATTATATCAGAATTAAAATTTTTCACTTTTAAACCTCAAATCATACTCCAATAAGTCAAATGGGGCTAAAAAATATTTTCTAAAAATTTTCATTTTGTCCCCAAGTGGCAAATGATAATTTTGCCCCTAGATAGTGAAAATTTCGGTTTGACTCCAAATTGATCCTCGAACTTCGAATTACCATTTTGAGTCATCCTTGAACTGTGAAACTCTTAATTTCACCTTAAAATTCCTATTTGAACTAGTTCGAGGCTTAATCGACTTAATGGTACCATTAGGGGCAATATCGTATTTTAACGATTCTTCGAACTTCCTAAATATGCAAACATTCTATTGAGCATGTAAATGACGTCGTAATTATTTTATAGAACAGGGTTTGACATAGGTCATGTGTTTTTTTCTTTTCCTCTCTTGTTCTTAGTATGGCCTGCCACATGAAGAGAAAATGGAATAAATATAGGCTGATTTTAATGGAAAATAATAAAATATTCTTACTTGACACGTGGCATGTTTCCATTGGTCCATTTTTAAAACTTTAAAAATTTTAATCCTTTTTATCTCCACCACACAATTAGTCAATGGTCAAAATGAGGATAAGGGAAAACCATGTGCTGGACAAATGTCCTGGTGGTGGAAAATGACTGTTTTTCCCCTGAGGTGGTAAATTACCATTTTACCCCTATGCTCTAAAAAATACCAATATTAAATTTTTTTTTCTTCTTAACCTCAAATCATACTCCAATACTCAAATCATACTCCAATAAGTCAAATGAGGCCAAAAAATCTTTTCTAAAAATTCCCATTTTGTCCCCAAGTGGCAAATGATCATTTTGCCCCTAGATAGTGAAGATTTCGGTTTGACTTCAAATTGATTCTCGAACTCCAAATCACCATATTAAACCATTCTAGGACTTTAATATTCCTAATTTCATCTTAAATTCTCTATTTGATATTGTTCGATGCTTAAATCAACTTTGTTGTACCTCTAGGTACAATATCAACTTTTGTCAAATTTTTGGAACTCTCCTAGCATGCAAACATGCTATCACCACATGTATGTCATGACAAGTATTTTATAGAGTCAGGCTTGACATCTTTTCCCTTACTTGGATCAACCATATGATCCTTCTTCATGTTTGATTTCGACATCCGGCTAAATATTAATATTTTAATATTATTTTATTCTAAAAATTTTATCTTGTCTCTTTGGTTCCCAGAGTTCCTTATTATGCCTCAATTCGCATCCGACCAACTTTATTTATCACCATATTAAAGTATGGGGCATTTCAAATTATATCACAATCCAGCCTATCAAGGCAAATCACAGTTTATACACTTTCAATAGAAATACCAATCCAGCCATTCATGCCCACATTATCATAAGCCATTTGATTCAAAATACAATTTATAACACAACAAGTAACAGTCTCCAATTACTCTTGAATTTCTTCGTTAAAATGAAATCACCTTTTAAAAGAATTCAAATTTGATCTTCAAGGGGATATTTTAAATCTTTCTCAAAATATCGATCCCCGTATTACGTTAAAACTCTCTTTTCGTAAAATGTTCATTGTAAATATTTACATGATATTTTGTATCAAAATAGCATGGTGAATATGTAATAAATTTTATGAATGCACACCACACAAACAATAAGGCACAATTTCCTTTGATGTAAATCTTTTCGAAAAGCTTGTTTCTCGGTTTAAAACACTTTACGTATAATATATATATATATATATATATATATATATTCCAAATGATTTCTAAAATAACTTTCACCCACAATTCATTAAAATTCTATCGACGCATGCTTTCCATAAATTGTGTACTTCACGTAAAATATACGTACATGTATATATATATGAAATTCTTTAAAATTGACACCCCTTACTCACTTCATAATAGTGGGATATTACTTCACTATTGATTCATACGCGTGTATAATTATTCCTAGTTGTCAGTCACATACTTCGTTTGGCACGCCTTCACGACAAACTTTCCTAGCAACAATTTAAACTCGGTATACTTAATCACACATTTATATGGGTAGCAACTTAATTAAAAATTCTCTAAGTAACTTGCATATTTTTCATCCAAAATATGCACAATATTAAACTATCCATAAATCTTAAAATATAACATTAACTTACTATTGGGCCTTTTTCATTTCTTTATGACTTTTGGGCCCTCCCTTCATGGGCTTCTCCATTTTCTTTATTTGGGCTAAGCCCATTTATTTTTATGTCTTATTGGGCCATGCCCACTTATTTTCTATTGGGTTATGCCCATTTATTTTTTTTTTCATTTCATTTCATTTCTTTTTTCTTTCCTTTTCTCTCTTCCATGTTTCTTTTTCTTTTTTTTCTTTCCAGCCCGTGGCTTCCCTTCACCACCGTGGCTTCCTCTCTTCACCACCATGACTTCCTCTCTTCATCACCGTGGCTTCCTCTCTTCCTTTCCTCTCAAAATTGATCACCAAAAGCCTCATTTTCTCACCTTTTTTGCTGCCATTTTCTACTTTAAAATTAGCAGATTTCCAACTCAATTTCCAGCAACAAAACTTCTCAATTTTGGCAGCACAAAGCTGTCCAATTTTTTGCACAAATTGGCAGCAAACAGCTCCAATTTTTTTTTGCACAAATTGGCAGCAAATAGCTCCAATTTTTTTGCACAAGTTGGTAGCACTTTGCTGCCCTTTAATGGCAACAAAACCTCCAAAATTTTCAGTTGCAAATTCACACAATTTCAACAGCAAAAACCTTGAATTTTCAGCACCAAAATCAGCCATAAAAACCTTAAAAATTCCAGCAATTAACTTAAAAAAAAAAGCTTTCTTACCTCAAAATTTTTAGCTTTCTTCTTCCTCCAAAAATTACAGCAAAAAGCTCTCTTTTCCTTCATCAAAGTGCAACAAAACCATTCTCTTTGCTCTTCCTCTCCCACTGGTCTCTCTCCCTTTTTCTCTTCATTTCTTTCTTCCTTTATGTTTCTTCTCTTTTTCTTCTTCACTAACCGACTTAACTTTTCTCTCTTCCTTTTTCTTTCCTCACATGGCCGGCCCCCACCTTCCTTTCTACACTCTTCTTTTTTGTTTTCTTTACTTTTTTGTCTTTCTTTGATTCTTTTGTTCAACCGGCCGTTCGCTTCACTTGGTTCCAATTTAGTATTCTTCCAATTGAATTTGACTTTTCTTCATTCCCATCCTTGACTCATGTGGCCACTCATGTACATATAAAAATATTGTTTGACTTTTCAACATATTTTCTTCATTATTTTATCATCCATTTATTTTCATTTTATTTTTACTTCTTTAAAACAATAAAATTTACATATCATGCCTTAACTTCATTTTATTTAACACACCTCCCTCAAATTTTCATATTTTAAAATTAATTCTTCCAACAGGTGTAAAAATTCTAATTTCCTTCTATCTTCCTTTTCTTATACGTGTATAATCAAAATATTGAGATCGCATTTCAACGCGGTGTCACCATAATATTTAAATATTTACTTACCCGCGTTAACTCAATTTAGTAAAATCACGCTGACACAATTATCGTCGTTTTCCTTCAAAATTCTTCTTTACTTATTCTCCCCCACTTAAATTAGTCATATTCCATTTTTCATGACTAATTCCAATAACATATAAAATATTAATATTTTAATATTATTTTATTGAATAAAATATTATTTTATTTTAAAAATTTTCACTTGCCTTCTTTTGTCTCGAAGCGCATTATTACATCTCGATTTACTTCCAAATCATCCTTTAGCTTACTAATTCATCTCCAACAAAAATATTATTATTTAATTATTGTTTCTACACGCGCGAAGCATTTAATTCTTGAACGTTCCTTTCATCCTTTGTCGCTCTTTAGCAAGCCAATTGGCATCAAACGATCATTCGTTTGATCAATAAGGTCTTATTTATGTCCAACGAGGGTGCGGGGTATTACACAATTTATCCTCTCAATATATCCTCTTTGTAGGCGTACATCATCACCCCAATTATGGACATAAAGTCAGAGGGAAATTTGTCATTTGATGCTCATTTATCCTCTCAAATCAAAGTATGTATTTATAACTTTAATTTGCATTGTTATAATTGTCATTTACTATAGTTAAAATTTTGTATTTCATTTTTATAGGATATATGTAAATGTGTTGATAACAAAGAGGAATTCAAGAGTGAAATTAAGCGTTTGAAGTATGAAATTGAAAAGTTGAAGGGATTGTTGGAGTATAAAAAAAAAAGCAAAAGCTGAAAGAAAAAGAAAAGCAGCAGGAGTATGAGAGTTCGAAGTATGAAATTGAAAAGTTGAAGGGATTATTGGAGTATGATAAAAATAGTCAAAAGCTGAAAGAAAAAGAGAAACAACGAGAGCATGACAGTTTGAAGTGTGAAATTGAAAAGTTGAAGGGATTGTGGAGTATGATTAAAATAATCAAAAACTGAAAGAAAAAAAAGAAGCAACAAGAGTACGAGAGTTTGAAGTGTGAAATTGAAAAGTTGAAGAAATTATTAAGTATGATAAAAATAATCAAAAACTGAAAGAAAAAGAGAAGCAATGGGAGTATGAGATTTTCGTTAACTTAAAAAATGATATAACAACAATAAAGACTGATATTGAAGCTATTCGATTTAAAGAGTTTTGTGTGCCCAAATTTGTTTGCAATACATCACATGGTGGTAATCCTACGAGAGATGAACATGCAAGAGAAGTGTCACGACCCGGTACTCCCCTCGAGCCCGTGACAACTGTCGCGGTGTTTCGGTAGACACTCATTGCCCGAATGTCAACCCGAAACCCTGCAAGGCTTTACTATCAGTTTCTCATTTCCCTTGTGAGCAACCATTGTCAAATATCGTGTTCTAAAAGATTTTAAGCCGTTTCCAACTTAAAACAATAAAATATTAATTTTCGTCTCATAGGGATATTTTGGTCATTTTTCTCAAAAACTTTGAAATTGGCTAAAATGTAACATACAAGTACAAAAGACATAATTCATAATCAAAATGAGTTTAAAAGTCTAAAATCTTCATTTAAAACGAAATTACGGTTATTTGAATATAATAAGAAAATAAAAAAAATATTAAGTAAAATATTCTATTTTCTTATAAAACAATATTTATAGAGTTATACGTGAATAATTTTTATAGCGTAAAAGCTAAATAAATTTATACATACTGAAATACAATAAGCCAAAATATTTAATTTAATTTACAATAACAAGAGGGCCCCCGAACAAACAAAAATAAAGAGGATTGTGAACCTACGATTTGGAAAATGCAAATCCAACGGTAGTCCTCGATGAGATCAGCTATCTACAATCTATACTGAACCTGAAATGGGTGGAAAGGAAGGTGCTGAGATTATAAAATCCCAATGAGTATACAGCATCATCATAAATATCTAGAGTTGAGTACATGGAGACAATAAAATAAATCATCGTAAACTGGGTCACAGTATTAGAATACATTTCATTTAAAATATGTAAAGAGGCTTATGAATCTTATAAAAACTAGGCTTGTGCCATAAATCCATTGAAATACCCCATACTTTGATATGGTGATAAATAAAGTTGATCGAATGTAAATTGAGGTCAATTAAAATATTTAGAAGTGATAAAAGACGAAATGAGTAGTTTAGGATAAAATATTTCGCAAGTGAAAAAAATAACAATAAAATAATAATAATTTTATCGAAGGAGAATTTGTGAGATAAAAAGCAATTTGGAAGTCAAGTTAGGCATAATAAGGTATTTTGGGTACCAAGGAGACAAGATAAAATTTTTAGAATAAAATAATATTTTATTAATAAAATAATATTAAAATATTAATATTTAGCCGGATGTCGAAGTCAATCAAGAAGGAGGATCATATGGTTGATCCAAGTGGGGGAGAAGATGACAAGCCCGACTCTACAGAAATATTTGTCATGACATACATGTGGTGGATAGCATGTTTACATGCTAAGAGAGTCTTGAAAAATTTACAAAAGTCGGTATTGTACCTAGAGGTACAATAAAGTTGATTTAAGCCTCGAACTAGATCAAATAGAGAATTCACGATGAACTTAAGAATTTTAAAGTCCCAGAATGGTTTAATATGGTGATTCGGAGTTTAAGGATCAATTTGGAGTCAAACCAAAATTTTTGCTATCTAGGGGCAAAATGGTCATTTGCCACCTAGGGACAAAATGAGAATTTTTAGAAAAGATTTTTGGCCCCATTTGACTTATTGGAGTAAGATTTGAAGTTTAGAAGTGAACAATTTTAATTTCGGTATAATTTAGAGTAAAAGGGTAAAATGGTAATTTTGCCACCCTAGGGGCAAAATTGTAATTTTCCACCACCAGGACATTTTTCCAGCACATGGTCTTCCTTTATCCTCATTTTGACCATTGAATAATTGTGTGGTGGAGATAAAAAGGATTAAAATTTTAAAAATTTTAAAAACGGGCCAATGACATGATGCCATGTGTCATACCTTTATTATTTTATTATTTCTTTATAAAAAGGCATAAAATCAGCCCATCTTCCACCCCATGGCCGGCCAAACCAGCAAGAAGAGAGAGAAAACAAAAACAAAACCCTAGAGAGAGAAAATCAAAGAAAAAGTGTGAATTTTCAAGAAAATTAAGTGAAAAAGGTGAGATTTTTCTATTAAGCTTGAGTTTTCTTATTCCCAAGCATCTCTCTTTATTTTCCATGATTAAATTACATGTTTTCATGATGAATTCAATTCTGAAAAAATGGGTTAGGAGAGAGAAAGTTGTTAGATTAATTTGATTTTAAGTTATGTTAGTGTTTAAGTTAGTTTAGCATATTTAGGAACAAAACAACAAGAAAAGAATTTATTTTCCTCCATTACCATTATTGGCTGAATTTTCTAGGGAAATATTGGCTGATGATCTTGATGTTTATTTGAGGAATTATGATGAATAATGATGAATTATGCGCCTAGAAAAATAATGGAAATTTTCGGAGCAAAAATACGATTTTTACCCACTAAGGGTATTTTCGTAATTTGCTATCGAGACTGATAAATTGAATCTCATTCACAGTCATGGAGGTAATTTAGTTATAATTGGAGTGTAGAAAGTGAGAAGAATTGATTTGGAGTTAAATTGGAGATAATAGGTCGAATTAGGTCAACACCGCATTTAAGCGGTTGTCGGATAAGTTGTATATCATATCATGCATATAAACCGAGCCTGAATTGATTTTATAATGGTCAAGTATTGATGTGGTGAATTATGTATTGTACATTGTGGATAGGTGGTGAACAAAGTACACTGGTAAAAGTACAGAGATTGTGCTTGGAGACTGAGATTAGGAGTACATCGACTCCTAGAACTGTGAGTGAACTTATTATCGTCTTAATTATCTAGAGTAGTTTTATACAACTGTGTGATTTTATGAAAAATGAGTTTAAATGGTAAATTGCTATGTTTTAAGAGAAATTGTGATTTTATAAAATGATTTTATAAATTTTCTAGAAAATCGAATATTGGTTTTGAAAATAGAGTAATTGGAGACTGCTAGTTTGTGTTGCAAATTTATGGTTTTGAATTGAATGGCTTATGATAATAAATGAGCATGAATGGCTAAATTGATTTTGGTGTTAGAATTATTTATACTGTGTATTCAGCCTTGAGAGGCTAGGTTGCGATAAATTGCCATGTCATGCTAGAATGAATTTTATTGATTGGTGGATTATATATTAATTATTTACTGCAGAGGGGGTTCCGTGGACCAGCTTATTAGAGGGGCACGGTAAACTCCATTATATTATTACCTCGAACGGAGAGGCGCGTAGGGTATCTCCTGGGGTAAAGCTTAGGGTTCACTTCACGCCAAACCACCACGTGAAGGGAACTCAGCCAACGCCAAGGAACGGCTGTATTTTTCTCAAACTAAAATATATTTTAAGTGTATACAAGATTTTAACAGCCTTGGCGGACTCGGTTAGATGCCCTGCGCAAGGTATCACCGAGTATGAGTTTTGGCACGAGCCAAAGTTTTAAGAAATTCATAAGCCAAGTTGATTTCTCGATTTTTATGGATTGATTTTATTTGGTTGAAATGAGTTGAAAGGTAATGAAATTACAGTATGATGATTTATTTTAATTGTCTCCATTTACTCGACTTTAGATAGTTTAGATGGTATCTGTTTACTCACTGGGATTTTATAATCTCACCACCCTCATTTCCTCACATTTCAGGCTCAGGGAATTCCATAGTTAGCTGACTTTGACAAGAACTTTCATTTGGACTCGAATCGGTAAAAGCTGTAGGTTTCCAACTTCCGATGCATTTTGGTTAGATGTGGGCCCACGTGTAACTGTAAAAGAAATTTTATGCTTTGGTTATTTGCTTTATAGTATATATAAATATAATTAACTTTTACGCTATAAGAATTATGTAACGATAGTTTTATGAAAATTATTTTATAAGAAAATAGTTTATTTTATTGAATATTTTTATTATATTCAAATGGTCAAATTTTCACTTCAAATGAATGTTTTAGATATTTAATTTGTTTTTAAATCATTAAATATATATTTTCAACTTACTTACTACATTTTTAGCAAGTTTCGAGGTTTTCAACAAAAATGACGAAAATGCCCCTGTGAGCCAGAAAAAAAAATGTTATGTTATGATTTGAAAATGATTTGTAATCCTTCGTATTTTGATATTTGATAACTATTGCTCACCAGGGAAGTGCGAAAGCTGATACGAGAGCCTTACAAGGTTTCGATCGACATTCGGGGTGAAGAATGTTTGTCGAGGCTTCGCGGCGGTTGTCACGGGCTCGATGGGGAGTTCCGGGTCGTGACATCCATTCTCGGGGACACCTTGGTCGAGGTATCCTACCGAGACCGCCAAGACTAATAAAATTCACATTTCACATAAATCATGTTTTTGTTTTAAAAACATAGCCATTCCTTGGCGTTGGCTGAGTTTCCCCTCACGTGGTGGTTTGGCGTGAAGTGAACCCTAAGCTTTACCCCAGGAGATACCCTACGCGCCTCTCCGTTCGAGGTAAGAATATAATGGGGTTTACCGTGCCCCTCTAAAAGGCTGATCCACAGAAACCCCATACTGCAGTGATTAATTAATATATATAACTCACCATACAATAAAACTCAATAACATGATATGACAATTTTGTAATTCGCAGTTTTTCAAGGCAACCAAACAATTCGTATTTCAATACAATTGCCAACTAGCCAATCATGCCATTTATCATAAGCCAATCAATTTAAACAATCAAATTGCCACAATTAACAGTCTCTATGTACTCTATTTTTTAAAATCATTATTAATTTCAAAACAATTTATAATTTAATTTCATTGAAACACATTTATTCATAAAACATGAAAATTTACCTTTTTAAATTCCTTTTTCCATAGAATTCATGAAATCCCCTAAAAATCACCCTAGATAATTAAAATGACAGTAAGTTTACTCACAATGTCTAGAATGCAGACTTTCGATGCACTCTGTCTACTGGTCCTCGGATGCAATTTCCTTGCCTTTATCGGAGGACTCACCACCGTGACACAGTACAAAATCGAGAAATTCACTATATTGCTACTAAATTGAAATTAAACTCATTTAAACTATTAATGCATAATATGAAATGCAAAAATGCACTGGTAACTATCTAAACTCGGTATTAGCCTAATTCGTCTTATCACCCGATTAAATTACTAACGCGTCCAATTTAATCCCAAATTAATTTTTCTCAGTTTCTATACCTCAATTGCACCCAAATTGACTTAATGTCCCTCAGTGTGGTGCAAATTATCAGTCTCGATAACAAATTACGAAAATACCCCTAGTGGGTAAAAATTCTTATTTTTGCTCCGAAAATTCCCATTATTTTTCTAGGCTCATAATTCATCATTTCTTAACCAATTCTCCTAGAATAAAAATCAAACTCATCCTCACTCATACATGGTAAATTCAGCCATTAATGGTTGTGGGGGAAAATAAATTCTTTTCTTATTGTTTTGTTTCTAAATATGCTAAACTAACTAAAAACACTAACATAACTTAAAATCAAATTAATCTAACAACTTTCTCTCTCCTAACCCATTTTGATCAGCCAACAATTCATCATAAAAACATGTAATTTAAGCATGAAAAATAAGGAGAAATGCTTGAGGAAAATAGATTTCAAGCTTAAGTTGAAAAATCCTACCTTTTTCACTTGTTTTCCTTGATTTTCCACACTTTTTCTCTTGAAATTCCTCACCTAGGGTTTGTTCTTCCTTTCTTTCCCTCTCTTCCTTGCTTGGCCGAATATTTGGAGAATAATGGGCTGATTTATGCTGATTTTAAGTTAAATATTAAATTATCCTAAGCTTGACACATGACATTTTTTTGTTGGTCCATTTTTAAAATTTTAAAAATTTAAACATTTTATCTCCAGCACATGATTAGTCAAAGGTCAAAAATGAGGATAAAGGAAAACCATGTGCTGAAAAAATATCCTGGTGGTGAAAAATTATAATTTTGCCCTTGGGGTGGTAAAATTACCATTTTGTCCCTATACTCTAAATTATACCAAAATTAAAATTTTTCACTTCTAAACCTCAAATCATACTCCAATAAGTCAAATGGGGCCAAAAAAATCTTTTTTAAAATTCCCACTTTATCCTCAGGTGGCAAATGACCATTTTGCCCCTGGATAGTGAAAATTCCGGTTTGACTCCAAATTGATCCTCAAACTCCAAATTACCATTTTAAGTCATCCATGGACTGTGAAGCTCTTAATCTCACCCTAAAATTCCTATTTGATCTAGTTCGAGGATTAAATCAACTTTGTTGTACCTCTAGGTACAATACCGACTTTTGTAAATTTTTCGAAACTCTCCTAGCATGCAATCATGCTATCATCACATGTATGTCATGACTAGTATTTTAAAAGGTCGGGCTTTACACTCTTAAACAAGTCTATAAAGAATTCTTTGACATTATCTTCTTCCCTAAAAGGTATGATGGAACGAAAGTCTTTTTGCCCAGCATAAAGAAGTTCCAAAAGAATACGCACGTCTTCAAGAGTCAAAGTAAACTTTCCCTAAGTAATAACTATGGCATGTGAAAAAGTACTCCACCATGCAAGAATAGCGCGCCATACTTTAATTCTAGTTTCCTTACAAATACAGAGTTTAGTGGTGACTCTTACAGCATAAAGGACTCCAGCATTGTTAAGTGCAGTTACGTAAATGAGATTCTTTAGTACTTTCTCTACCCATTCATCCCACCTTGGACCCATAGTGAGTTGGATCCAAATTTAGTGACAAAAAGTGAAAATTCACTACATTCAAATATGAACTTAAATATTGACTCTTATGGGATGGAACCTTTTATCTAGAGCTACTTTATTACAAATACAGTTCCAATGATAGCCAGCAAACACACATGGATGGTTATCCACCTGTTTTGCATACATTGCTTTTTAGAAGCAATCTTCTCCTCCTTCCTTAATGACACCATCATCTTAATTTTCAAGTATAAAAGGTACTTCACTAGTTCTCCCTACTCGAATTTTCTTAGAAAGAGAAGTTGCAGCACTATTTATCCTTGTCTTTTTCCCAAAGCAACCTTACTAGGTTCACTATAGCAAACTTTTAGGGTAAAATGAGTCTTGGCCATAAGATGAGGCAACAAAATTCCTATGAATGACAAAGATAATCGAATAAGTATTCATGCATTATCATTTCTACCTATACATTATTAAGTCCTTTAAAATTACAATAATATTTCATGTTTATTTATTTGTTCTTATCTTTATCCTGTATTTGTTTGTTTATTCCTATCTTTATGCCAAACACGACAAATAAGAATGTATATCACTAATCATACAAAAAAAAAAACTCTAGGAAAAGCTAGTGGCAATAATAAAAGAAAAAAATTGTTAATATATACTAATGCATATATATGCAAGAAATCGTTAAAAAACATGAGGAAATCAAAACTGTTGAAACTTCCATTTATTCTAAAGCTTACATAGCTGTTAAGAGTCAAGTGATTATCTTTCCTTTGGATTATTACTTGTCCCAAAATCATGTCCTCCTTCCTTTCTTGTAAAGCCTAAACTTTTACCTTTTCTATTTTTCATATTAATTTTTTTCATATAGCTTAAATCTCTTAAAATATTGAACAATATTATTAAAAGAGTTATAATCTTATGATGTAGGAGACATTAAAGTGATAAGCTTTTCCTTTATCTACATTCCAAAGTCAAACATTGACATGCAGTTTGAGATTTAACAAGTGATTTATAATATATATATATATCTATTCCTACAATTTGATGATAAACCAAATTTAAGTTTACTCTTTGAAACCTTTGTTTCCACACAAAGCATCTGAGTTTCCCTGTCCTCTAGATTACTTTTTGACCAAAAATTATGCATTCTTTCATATATATATATATAGTATAAACTTGGATATTATATCATTGCGTGATATGTTGTGGTGAGCCTTTGGAATATTAATAATTGTAGCTGAATAATGTAATAATTTACAAGTAACAATAAACAGAAAATAGATGAATACTCCAACGTTAAAAAAAATAACAAGTTAATATTCTCTTATAAGAGAAAGATGTACTACAACATGGGAATTAAAAGTAACGATAAAAAAAATTTTTCTTTTCTTTTCCTACGACAATAAAAACAAAAAGAACAGAATAAATAAAATTGTTGTAAATAGAACTTACTTGTCCAAAGAAAGTTTAAAGAAAAGACTTTGAGATTGATTGTAAATTTTTACAGAATTATTCTCTCATATTTATAAACTTTAGAAAATTATTTTCCTAGTAAGAATATAACATTTTAAATTTTCTTATCAAATCCTCTTCTACATTTCATTGTTTTTCCACATATCTCTACTTCTCTCTCCTATCTTGAACTTTTCCTATTATCATACTAAAAATCACATAAAAAGTTTGAAGAGAGTTGTTGTAAAGCCTGACCTTATAAAATATTTATCATGACATACATGTGATGTATAACATGTTTGCATACTAAGAGAGTCCCGAAAAATTTACAAAAGTCGGTATTGTACTTAGAGGTACAACAAAGTTGATTTAAGCCTTGAACTAGATCAAATAGAGATTTTAGGGTGAAATTAAAAATTTTAAAGTCCATGAATGATTTAAAATGGTGATTTGGAGTTCGAGGATCAATTTGGAGTCAAATTGGAAATTTCACTATCCAGGGGTAAAATGGTAATTTTGCCACTCGATGACAAAATGGGAATTTTTTTAAAAGATTTTGATCATATTTGACTTATTGGAGTATCATTTGAGGTTGAGAAGTGAAAAATTGTAATCTCGTTATTTTTCGGAGCATATGGGTAAAATGGTAATTTTATCACCCTAGTGGCAAAATTGTAATTTGACACCACTAACACTTGTCATGCTCATAGAATTCATTCATTGACTTTTTATGTTATGGATAAGTGAGAAAATATATGTGATGAAGATAAAAATTTTAAATTTTTAAAGTTTTAAAAATGGACCAATAAGAAAATGATAAGTGTCAAGCTTAGAATATTTTATTATTTAGCTTAAAAATCAGCATAAATCAGCCTATTATCTCTTCAAATATTTCGCCAAGCAAGGAAAAGAAAGAAACAAAGGAAGAACAAACCCTAGGTGGAGAATTTCAAGAGAAAAAGTGTGAAAAATCAAGGAAAACAAGTGAAAAATGTAGGATTTTTCAATTTAAACTTGAAATCTATTTTCCTTAAGCATTTCTCCTAATTTTCCATGGTTAAACTACATGTTTTCATGATGAATTCATGGCTGGTCAAAATGGGTATGGAGAGAGAAAGATGTTGGATTGAATTGATTTTAAGATATGTTAATGTTTTTAGTTAATTTAGCATATTTAGAAGCAAAACAACAAGAAAAGAATCCATTTTCCCCATAAATCTTCATTGGCCGAATCTTCCTAGATGTGTGGGGGTGATGGATTGTTATTATTTCAAGAGAAATGGCTTAGAAAATGATGAATAATGGTGAGAAAAATTAAGTAGGAAAAATTACGGTGTTAGTGCACTGTAACGGCCGAATTTTTTCATGAAGAAATGGGAGGGTTTTGATGCTGAAATTGGTGTTATTTGAATAATATTTGGTGAATTGAGGTATTAGAAAAGAAATGGAGTAATTTGGGATTAAATTGGACGTGTTAGTAATTAATCGGGGTGATAAGACGAATTTGGCCAGTACTGAAATTTAGATGGTTACTCGTGCATTTTGCATTCCATATCATGTATTAGTAGTCTAAATTAGTTTAATTTCGATTTAGTACCAATGTAGTGAGTTTCTCGATTTTGTACCGTGTCAAGGTGGTGAGTCCTCCGATAAAGGCAAGGGAATTGCATCCGAGGATCAGTAGTCAGAGTACTTCAAAAATTCGCACTCTAGACATTATGAGTAAACTTACTGTCATTTTAATTATCTAGGGTGGTTTTTAGATGATTTCATGAATTCTATGGAAAAAGGGATTTAAAAAGGTAAATTTTCATGTTTCATGAATAAATGTGTTTCAATGAAATTAATTTATAAATTGTTTTGAAATTAATAATGATTTTGAAAAATAGAGTACACGGAGACTGCCATTTGTTGCAATTTGATTGTTTAAATTGATTGGCTTATGATAAATCGGGCATGATTGGCTGGTTAGCAATGTATTGAAATATGGATTGTTTGTTTGCTTTAAAAAGCTGTGAATTATAATAATTGTCATATCATGTTATTGAATTTTATTAATTGGTGGGATAATTATTAGCTTACTACAGTAGGCGGGTTCCGTGGACTAGCCTATGAGAGGGGCACGGTAACCCCATTTATATGTGCTCACCTCGATTGTAGAGGCACGTAGGGTAGCTCCTGAGGTGATATTTGAGTTCACTTCACGTTGAACCACCATGTGATGGTGAACTCAGCCAACGCCAAAGAACGGTTGTGTTTTTCTCAAACAAAAAATATGTTTATGTGTGTACAAAATTTATTTTTAACAGCTTTGGCAGTCTTAGTAGGATGCCTCGGCCAAGGTGTCTCCGATGATGGATTTACGGCACAAGTCTAGTTTTTATGAGATTCATAAGCCTCGTTACGTATTTTGAATGAAATATGTTCTAATGTGGTGACCCAGTTTACAATGATTTACTTTATCGTCTCCATGTACTCAACTCTAGATGTTTATGATGATGTTTGTTTACTCATTTAGATTTTATAATCTCACCATCCTCCTTTCCACCCATTTCAGGCTCAGTATAAGCTGTAGATAGCTGATATCGTAGAAGGCTACAGTTGGCTTTACTTCCTCAAAAACTGTAGGTTTGCAGCCTTCGTTCATTTTTGTCATTTGGGGGTCCATATGTCACTGTAAATTAAATATCATACCCTAGTTATCTGTACTACTGTATGTAGGAATTTATTTTGCTTTTACGCTGTAAAAATTATTTACTCAGTGTTCTAAAAATATTGTTTTAAAGAAAATAGAATATTTTGTTTAATATTTTTATTTTATTATAACAATCATGATTTCACTTTAAACAAATATTTTAAACTTCTAAATTTATTTTTTATTTTGAAATATGTGTTTTGCACTTATATACTACATTATTAGTTGGTATCGAAATTTTCAGAGAAAAATGATCGAAATACCCCTGTGAGACAAAAATTATTTTTTTTATTGTTTTAGGTTGGAAACAACTTAAAACCTCTTAGAACATGATATTTGGCAACAGTTACTCACAAGGGAAATGAGAACTGATATTAAAGCCTTGCGGGGTTCCGGTTGGTATTTCGGGTAATAAGTGCCTATCGAGACACCACGACGATTGTCACGGGCTCGAAGGGAGTACCGGGTCGTAACAATTCGATTGGTATCAGAGCTTCTGGTTTTAAACATCAAAGTTTTTAGTTTTAAAGTCATTTTAAAATTTACAGTGTCAGTGTGGCCCCTAGTTAAGTTAAGTTAGGTTAGATTAAATAGAATGCATGTATCTGCATATATAGTCTAAGGTTGATTAAATTTGCCTTGTTCCCTTGTATAGATTGCTTTGCCTCCTCGACGCGGACGCCCACCTCTCACTAGATCGGCTGAGAGGGGAAGCGGTCGTTCCCAACATCATCAGTTAGATGCAGTAGAGGAGGAATCGACTGCATCCACCATTCGAGCAACACCTGCTGCTAAGCAAGCCAAGACCCTCCACGTTCTCCACATTCTTCACATCCTCCGCCACCTACTGGTACTCTTGCCATGTCTCTTGAGGCAGTCCAGGCATTGACAGCCTTCTTTATCGCTATTGTTGGTCAGGCTCAGGTTGGTCATGCTCCTCCTATAGTGCCTCCAGCTACATCGCCAGTACAAGATGTATCCATTGCTAAGAAGTGGAAGGAAGCTAGACTACTGGGTTGCGTTTCTTTTACAAGTAATTTGGACGCGACCGTAGCCAAAGATTATATTAATCAGGCTTTGGAGACACTTTCAGAAATAAGGTTGAATGATGACATGAAGTTGATGGTGGCCACGAGATTATTGGATAAGAGGGCCTGTACATGGTGGAATTCAGTAAAATCTCATTCCACTACTCCTCCGACTTGATCAAACTTTCTAAGAGAATTTGATGGTCAGTATTTCACTTATTTCCATCAAAAAGAAAATAAGAGAGAATTTCTGAGTTTGAGACAGGGAAACTTAACTGTAGAGGAGTACAAAGCTCGTTTTAAAGAGCTGATGTTATATGTGCCAGATCTGGTGAAATTTGAGCAGGATCAGGCCAATTATTTCGAGGAAGGGCTTTGTAATGAAATTAGAGAGCGGATGACAGTGACTGGTAAAGAGCCACATAAGGAGGTGGTACAGATGGCTTTAAGGGCCGAGAAGCTTGCAAATGAAAATAGGAAGATTCGGACTGAGTTTGCAAAGAGAATAAATCCGAGTATATCTTCTAGTCAACCACCAAAAAGAGGCAAGGACTCAGCGACTTCAGGGAGCACTACTTCTGTTTCAGTAACATCTCCTCGACCTCAATTTCTACAATCACAACAGAAACCTTCGAGGTTTAGTAGATCTGCTATGACTGATTTTGGAAAGAGTTTCGGAGGTCTTAATAAATGCAAAAATTACGAAAACAAAGTCATTTTGGGCTGTGTAGAAGGCTAGCAAGATGTTTTCAATGTGGACAGACATGTCACATTAGGAGTGATTGCCCACAGCTAGGACAGGCTACTACAATTACTCCATCTCCACCAGCTCGTACGAATATGCAAAGGAGAGATCCTTTTGGGTTACCACCGAGGCAGGGAGTAGCTATACAGTATAGTGTAGAGAGTAACACCCCAGCATATCCACCTTCGAGACCACAGACTCGTACTTCGACAAGAGTCTTTGCTGTGATGAAAGATAAGGCACGAGTCTGACTTGGAGCAGTGACATGTATTATGTCTTTATTTGATAAAGATGCTTATGTTTTAATATATTCTGGCTCAGATAGGTCATATGTGAGTATGGCGTTTGCATTAATTATTGATAGAAACCTATCACCATTAGAGGAAGAAATTGTAGTTCACACCCTTTTAGGAGAGAAGCTAGTTAGAAACAGTTGTTATAGAGATTGTGGAGTAAGGGTAGGTAAGGAAGAATTTAGGGGTGATTTGATTCCTCCAAAGATTCAAGATTTTGATTTAATATTGGGTATGGACTGGTTAACTGGACATCGGGCGAACGTGGATTGTTTTCGAAAAGAAGTTGTTCTTCGAAATTCTGAGGGAGTAGAGATTGTTTTTTCAAGGGAACGTCGAGTATTACCATCTTGTGTAATCTCAGCCATCAAGGCTTTGAAACTAGTGCAGAAATAGTTTCTGACTTATTTGGCTCACATGATCGATACTTCAAAAGGGGAACCTAAGTTAGAGGATGTCCCGATGGTAAGTGAGTTTCCTAATGTATTTCCTGATGAGTTACCGGGACTACCTCCTGATCAAGAGCTTGAGTTCCCTATTGATTTACTTTCGGGTACTGCACCTATTTCTATCCCTCCATATCGAATGGCTTCGGCGGAGTTGAAGGAACTGAAAGTCCAATTGCAAGATTTGGTGGACAAGGGTTTCATTTGCCTTAGCACTTCTCCTTGGGTAGCACCA